>NC_072732.1:49960690-50119605 GCF_026930045.1 Uloborus diversus
GTAATACAAGCTGGATAGAAGATATTGGAAAGATAATCATTTCACTTGGTGTCAACTTTAAGTGTATTATTATATAAATTATTTAAGTAGTATTACTTTCGAAAATGGAGGTTAGTTATATTTTTTTGGCATTAAATGTTGGAAACGTACTTCATTCTATAAACGGATTGAAGTCAAGTATTCGCAAGTGAAATCGAAAATCGAAAGTAAAAATCGAGCAGATACATACTTTAAAAGAATTAGCAATTAAATTCTTGTTTTAAAAATCATTTAAGCTGCATTTTGTGTTTAAATCTGTATCGAAATCTGCTACCTGTTAAAAAAAATTAGTTTTAAGAGCTGCAAAAAGATATACATTGCAATTAGACAAGACAAGTTGGCATTAAACTTTGACCAAGTTGTCGAATTCAACCAAAATTTATAATGACTGTTAGGAAAAGTTGTATTTAAGTAATAAATCGTATTTTTTTTATCTTCTTTGCCTCTGTATAGTGCTTAACAGATTTTAAGCAATGATTTTAATTTTCATTTATACAGGCATTTCGAACAAATTGTTAAAATATCCCTTCATATTCCAAATAAAAGAAGGAAGCAATCTTGAATCATTTCCGAGTGTTTTTTGCGACCAACTTTTCACATAAAATAAGCGCCTGTAAACTTTTGCAGACGAAATTTTAGTGAAATTGTTCGTCCAAATACAATTTATATTGTATGTAATAGTACAATACTTTCTTGTCGAGGAAAGAAAGGAAAATGAACATCAATGTAGAAATATTATAAATCGGGATTTAAAAAATAATATTTTAGGTGTTTCCACCGTTTTGGACACGTTTTGCGATTTACTTTTGGAAATATTTCATCAACACATACATTTTAAAATTGATTCAAAAATGGTTTAATCGGAGTTTATTTCAAACAAAAAATATTGATAGAAAATTTTAATTTTATATATTAAAAATTGTTGTCCACAGCAAATTATCTTACTGCTGCATTTTCCTTTAATTACAGTGTAACTTCTTAGAAAATACATATTTTATAATTTTTTTTAAAAAGAAAAAAGTAAATGTTGTTTCTACTTTTCTTTGTTAACAGAAAAGAATATTTGTATCACCATGTGCATTTCTTTTAATTTTTAATGTTTAAATCATAGGAGGTTTTTACTTTTTCCGATAATGTATTTAAAAATGAAGAATGCATTTATAAAAAGTTACATTTTTTAAACTAATGAACTAAATTTGTTCGAAGAACGCTGGAGCAAAAAAAGCAGAATAGCGACTCTAATTTAAAATGCTTTGTAAGAAAGCCTGCTTTACAATAGAACATCATGAACAGGTTTCGGATACTTGGAAACTTCAAAAAAGGTTTAAGTTGGAGGCGCGGGGGATCGAACCCCGGGCCTTTCACATGCAAAGCGAACGCTCTACCACTGAGCTACGCCCCCACCACAGGTGCTGCGGGAGAAATTCTGATCAATGGAGTAAGAAATAAATAAAAGCATATGAAGCTAATTCAGACACTTCTTAAGAGATTCGCCGCCCTTTTACTGAAAAAAATGATCAATTCTTCATACAATATTCAACTCCCTATCTTTACAGAATTCTGAGTTAAAAAGGCAGATTTAATCAACGCATAGAAACTACAAAAAAAAAAAAAAAACACTTAATAGTCATAGCCATAAATTGTAAAATCAAAGTCAACTGGTATTTGAAATTTGTAAAACAAGAATGCCATTTATCTGAGTCTTTTTAAAATATTAATGAATATGCCTACACATGGACCTTCAGTGGGATGTTGTAATACAAGCTGGAAAGAAGATATTGGAAAGATAATCATTTCAATTGGTGTCAACTTTAAGTGTATTATTATATAAATTATTTAAGTAGTATTACTTTCGAAAATGGAGGTTAGTCTTATTTTTTTGGCACTAAATGTTGGAAACGTACTTCATTCTATAAACGAATTGAAGTCAAGTATTCGCAAGTGAAATCGAAAATCGAAACTAAAAATCGAGCAGATACATACTTTAACAGAATTAGCAATTAAATTCTTGTTTTAAAAATCATTTAAGCTGCATTTTGTGTTTAAAACTGTATCGAAATCTGCTACTGTTAAAAAAATTTAGTTTTAAGAGCTGCAAAAAGATATACATTGCAATTAGACACGACAAGTTGGCATTAAACTTTGACCAAGTTGTCGAATTCAACCAAAATTTATAATGACTGCTAGGAAAAGTTGTATTTAAGTAATAAATCGTATTTTTTTATCTTCTTTGCCTCTGTATAGTGCTTAACAGATTTTAAGCAATGATTTTAATTTTCATTTATACAGGCATTTCGAATAAATTGTTAAAATATCCCTTCATATTCCAAATAAAAGAAGGAAGCAATCTTGAATCATTTCCGAGTTTTTTTTGCGACCAACTTTTCACATAAAATAAGCGCCTGTAAACTTTTGCAGACGAAATTTTAGTGAAATTGTTCGTCCAAATACAATTCATATTGTATGTAATAGTACAATACTTTTTTGTCGAGGAAAGAAAGGAAAATGAACATCAATGTAGAAATATTATAAATCGGGATTTCAAAAATAATATTTTAGATGTTTCCACCGTTTTGGACACGTTTTGCGATTTTAGTATTGGAAATATTTCATCAACACATACATTTTAAAACTGATTCAAAAATGGTTTAATCGGAGTTTATTTCAAACAAAAAATATTGATAGAAAATTTTAATTTTATATATTAAAAATTGTTGTCCACAGCAAATTATCTTACTGCTGCATTTTCCTTTAATTACAGTGTAACTTCTTAGAAAATACATATTTTATAATTTTTTTTTAAAAAGAAAAAAGTAAATATTGTTTCTACTTTTCTTTGTTAACAGAAAAGAATATTTGTATCACCATGTGCATTTTTTTTAATTTTTAATGTTTAAATCATAGGAGGTTTTTACTTTTTCCGATAATGTATTTAAAAATGAAGAATGCATTTATAAAAAGTTACATTTTTTAAACTAATGAACTAAATTTGTTCGAAGAGCGCTGGAGCAAAAAAAGCAGAATAGCGACTTTAATTTAAAATGCTTTGTAAGAAAGCCTGCTTTACAATAGAACATCATGAACAGGTTTCGGATACTTGGAAACTTCAAAAAAGGTTTAAGTTGGAGGCGCGGGGGATCGAACCCCGGGCCTTTCACATGCAAAGCGAACGCTCTACCACTGAGCTACGCCCCCACCACAGGTGCTGCGGGAGAAATTCTGATCAATGGAGTAAGAAATAAATAAAAGCATATGAAGCTAATTCAGACACTTCTTAAGAGATTCGCCGCCCTTTTACTGAAAAAAATGATCAATTCTTCATACAATATTCAACTCCCTATCTTTACAGAATTCTGATTTAAAAAGGCAGATTTAATCAACGCATAAAAACTACAAAAAAAAAAAAAAAAAACACTTAATAGTCATAGCCATAAATTGTAAAATCAAAGTCAACTGTTATTTGAAATTTGTAAAACAAGAATGCCATTTATCTGAGTCTTTTTAAAATATTAATGAATATGCCTACACATGGACCTTCTGTGGGATGTTGTAATACAAGCTGGAAAGAAGATATTGGAAAGATAATCATTTCATTTGGTGTCAACTTTAAGTGTATTATTATATAAATTATTTAAGTAGTATTACTTTCGAAAATGGAGGTTAGTTTTATTTTTTTGGCATTAAATGTTGGAAACGTACTTCATTCTATAAACGGATTGAAGTCAAGTATTCGCAAGTGAAATCGAAAATCGAAACTAAAAATCGAGCAGATACATACTTTAAAAGAATTAACAGTTAAATTCTTGTTTTAAAAATCATTTAAACTGCATTTTGTGTTTAAATCTGTATCGAAATCTGCTACTGTTAAAAAAATTTAGTTTTAAGAGCTGCAAAAAGATATACATTGCAATTAGACAAGACAAGTTGGCATTAAACTTTGACCAAGTTGTCGAATTCAACCAAAATTTATAATGACTGTTAGGAAAAGTTGTATTTAAGTAATAAATCGTATTTTTTTATCTTCTTTGCCTCTGTATAGTGCTTAACAGATTTTAAGCAATGATTTTAATTTTCATTTATACAGGCATTTCGAATAAATTGTTAAAATATCCCTTCATATTCCAAATAAAAGAAGGAAGCAATCTTGAATCATTTCCGAGTGTTTTTTGCGACCAACTTTTCACATAAAATAAGCGCCTGTAAACTTTTGCAGACGAAATTTTAGTGAAATTGTTCGTCCAAATACAATTCATATTGTATGTAATAGTACAATACTTTTTTGTCGAGGAAAGAAAGGAAAATGAACATCAATGTAGAAATATTATAAATCGGGATTTCAAAAATAATATTTTAGATGTTTCCACCGTTTTGGACACGTTTTGCGATTTTAGTATTGGAAATATTTCATCAACACATACATTTTAAAACTGATTCAAAAATGGTTTAATCGGAGTTTATTTCAAACAAAAAATATTGATAGAAAATTTTAATTTTATATATTAAAAATTGTTGTCCACAGCAAATTATCTTACTGCTGCATTTTCCTTTAATTACAGTGTAACTTCTTAGAAAATACATATTTTACAATTTTTTTTTAAAAAGAAAAAAGTAAATGTTGTTTCTACTTTTCTTTGTTAACAGAAAAGAATATTTGTATCACCATGTGCATTTCTTTTAATTTTTAATGTTTAAATCATAGGCGGTTTTTACTTTTTCCGATAATGTATTTAAAAATGAAGAATGCATTTATAAAAAGTTACATTTTTTAAACTAACGAACTAAATTTGTTCGAAGAACGCTGGAGCAAAAAAAGCAGAATAGCGACTCTAATTTAAAATGCTTTGTAAGAAATCTTGCTTTACAATAGAACATCATGAACAGGTTTCGGATACTTGGAAACTTCAAAAAAGGTTTAAGTTGGAGGCGCGGGGGATCAAACCCCGGGCCTTTCACATGCAAAGCGAACGCTCTACCACTGAGCTACGCCCCCAACACAGGTGCTCCGAGAGAAATTCTGATCAATGGAGTAAGAAATAAATAAAAGCATATGAAGCTAATTCAGACACTTCTTAAGAGATTCGCCGCCCTTTTACTGAAAAAAATGATCAATTCTTCATACAATATTCAACTCCCTATCTTTACAGAAGTCTGAGTTAAAAAGGCAGATTTAATCAACGCATAGAAACTACAAAAAAAAAAAAAAAAAAAAAAAAAAACACTTAATAGTCATAGCCATAAATTTTAAAATCAAAGTCAACTGGTATTTGAAATTTGTAAAACAAGAATATCATTTATCTGAGTCTTTTAAAAATATTAATGAATATGCCTACACATGGACCTTCTGTGGGATGTTGTAATACAAGCTGGATAGAAGATATTGGAAAGATAATCATTTCAATTGGTGTCAACTTTAAGTGTATTATTATATAAATTATTTAAGTAGTATTACTTTCGAAAATGGAGGTTAGTTATATTTTTTTGGCATTAAATGTTGGAAACGTACTTCATTCTATAAACGGATTGAAGTCAAGTATTCGCAAATGAAATCGAAAATCGAAACTAAAAATCGAGCAGATACATACTTTAAAAGAATTAGGAATTAAATTCTTGTTTTAAAAATCATTTAAGCTGCATTTTGTGTTTAAATCTGTATCGAAATCTGCTACCGTTAAAAAGATTTAGTTTTAAGAGCTGCAAAAAGATATACATTGCAATTAGACAAGACAAGTTGGCATTAAACTTTGACCAAGTTGTCGAATTCAACCAAAATTTATAATGACTGTTAGGAAAAGTTGTATTTAAGTAATAAATCGTATTTTTTTTATCTTCTTTGCCTCTGTATAGTGCTTAACAGATTTTAAGCAATGATTTTAATTTTCATTTATACAGGCATTTCGAACAAATTGTTAAAATATCCCTTCATATTCCAAATAAAAGAAGGAAGCAATCTTGAATCATTTCCGAGTGTTTTTTGCGACCAACTTTTCACATAAAATAAGCGCCTGTAAACTTTTGCAGACGAAATTTTAGTGAAATTGTTCGTCCAAATACAATTTATATTGTATGTAATAGTACAATACTTTTTTGTCGAGGAAAGAAAGGAAAATGAACATCAATGTAGAAATATTATAAATCGGGATTTCAAAAATAATATTTTAGATGTTTCCACCGTTTTGGACACGTTTTGCGATTTTAGTATTGGAAATATTTCATCAACACATACATTTTAAAACTGATTCAAAAATGGTTTAATCGGAGTTTATTTCAAACAAAAAATATTGATAGAAAATTTTAATTTTATATATTAAAAATTGTTGTCCACAGCAAATTATCTTACTGCTGCATTTTCCTTTAATTACAGTGTAACTTCTTAGAAAATACATATTTTATAATTTTTTTTTAAAAAGAAAAATGTAAATGTTGTTTCTACTTTTCTTTGTTAACAGAAAAGAATATTTGTATCACCATGTGCATTTTTTTTAATTTTTAATGTTTAAATCATAGGAGGTTTTTACTTTTTCCGATAATGTATTTAAAAATGAAGAATGCATTTATAAAAAGTTACATTTTTTAAACTAATGAACTAAATTTGTTCGAAGAGCGCTGGAGCAAAAAAAGCAGAATAGCGACTTTAATTTAAAATGCTTTGTAAGAAAGCCTGCTTTACAATAGAACATCATGAACAGGTTTCGGATACTTGGAAACTTCAAAAAAGGTTTAAGTTGGAGGCGCGGGGGATCGAACCCCGGGCCTTTCACATGCAAAGCGAACGCTCTACCACTGAGCTACGCCCCCACCACAGGTGCTGCGGGAGAAATTCTGATCAATGGAGTAAGAAATAAATAAAAGCATATGAAGCTAATTCAGACACTTCTTAAGAGATTCGCCGCCCTTTTACTGAAAAAAATGATCAATTCTTCATACAATATTCAACTCCCTATCTTTACAGAATTCTGAGTTAAAAAGGCAGATTTAATCAACGCATAAAAACTACAAAAAAAAAAAAAAAAACACTTAATAGTCATAGCCATAAATTGTAAAATCAAAGTCAACTGGTATTTGAAATTTGTAAAACAAGAATGCCATTTATCTGAGTCTTTTTAAAATATTAATGAATATGCCTACACATGGACCTTCTGTGGGATGTTGTAATACAAGCTGGAAAGAAGATATTGGAAAGATAATCATTTCATTTGGTGTCAACTTTAAGTGTATTATTATATAAATTATTTAAGTAGTATTACTTTCGAAAATGGAGGTTAGTTTTATTTTTTTGGCATTAAATGTTGGAAACGTACTTCATTCTATAAACGGATTGAAGTCAAGTATTCGCAAGTGAAATCGAAAATCGAAACTAAAAATCGAGCAGATACATACTTTAAAAGAATTAACAGTTAAATTCTTGTTTTAAAAATCATTTAAACTGCATTTTGTGTTTAAATCTGTATCGAAATCTGCTACTGTTAAAAAAATTTAGTTTTAAGAGCTGCAAAAAGATATACATTGCAATTAGACAAGACAAGTTGGCATTAAACTTTGACCAAGTTGTCGAATTCAACCAAAATTTATAATGACTGTTAGGAAAAGTTGTATTTAAGTAATAAATCGTATTTTTTTTATCTTCTTTGCCTCTGTATAGTGCTTAACAGATTTTAAGCAATGATTTTAATTTTCATTTATACAGGCATTTCGAATAAATTGTTAAAATATCCCTTCATATTCCAAATAAAAGAAGGAAGCAATCTTGAATCATTTCCGAGTGTTTTTTGCGACCAACTTTTCACATAAAATAAGCGCCTGTAAACTTTTGCAGACGAAATTTTAGTGAAATTGTTCGTCCAAATACAATTCATATTGTATGTAATAGTACAATACTTTTTTGTCGAGGAAAGAAAGGAAAATGAACATCAATGTAGAAATATTATAAATCGGGATTTCAAAAATAATATTTTAGATGTTTCCACCGTTTTGGACACGTTTTGCGATTTTAGTATTGGAAATATTTCATCAACACATACATTTTAAAACTGATTCAAAAATGGTTTAATCGGAGTTTATTTCAAACAAAAAATATTGATAGAAAATTTTAATTTTATATATTAAAAATTGTTGTCCACAGCAAATTATCTTACTGCTGCATTTTCCTTTAATTACAGTGTAACTTCTTAGAAAATACATATTTTACAATTTTTTTTTTAAAAGAAAAAAGTAAATGTTGTTTCTACTTTTCTTTGTTAACAGAAAAGAATATTTGTATCACCATGTGCATTTCTTTTAATTTTTAATGTTTAAATCATAGGAGGTTTTTACTTTTTCCGATAATGTATTTAAAAATGAAGAATGCATTTATAAAAAGTTACATTTTTTAAACTAATGAACTAAATTTGTTCGAAGAGCGCTGGAGCAAAAAAAGCAGAATAGCGACTTTAATTTAAAATGCTTTGTAAGAAAGCCTGCTTTACAATAGAACATCATGAACAGGTTTCGGATACTTGGAAACTTCAAAAAAGGTTTAAGTTGGAGGCGCGGGGGATCGAACCCCGGGCCTTTCACATGCAAAGCGAACGCTCTACCACTGAGCTACGCCCCCACCACAGGTGCTGCGGGAGAAATTCTGATCAATGGAGTAAGAAATAAATAAAAGCATATGAAGCTAATTCAGACACTTCTTAAGAGATTCGCCGCCCTTTTACTGAAATGATCAATTTTTCTTACAATATTCAACTCCCTATCTTTACAGAAGTCTGAGTTAAAAAGGCAGATTTAATCAACGCATAGAAACCACAAAAAAAAAAACACTTAATAGTCATAGCCATAAATTGTAAAATCAAAGTCAACTGGTATTTGAAATTTGTAAAACAAGAATATCATTTATCTGAGTCTTTTAAAAATATTAATGAATATGCCTACACATAGACCTTCTGTGGGATGTTGTAATACAAGCTGGAAAGAAGATATTGGAAAGATAATCATTTCAATTGGTGTCAACTTTAAGTGTATTATTATATAAATTATTTAAGTAGTATTACTTTCGAAAATGGAGGTTAGTTATATTTTTTTGGCATTAAATGTTGGAAACGTACTTCATTCTATAAACGAATTGAAGTCAAGTATTCGCAAGTGAAATCGAAAATCGAAACTAAAATTCGAGCAGATACATACTTTAACAGAATTAGCAATTAAATTCTTGTTTTAAAAATCATTTAAGCTGCATTTTGTGTTTAAATCTGTATCGAAATCTGCTACTGTTAAAAAAAATTAGTTTTAAGTGCTGCAAAAAGATATACATTGCAATTAGACAAGACAAGTTGGCATTAAACTTTGACCAAGTTGTCGAATTCAACCAAAATTTATAATGACTGTTAGGAAAAGTTGTATTTAAGTAATAAATCGTATTTTTTTATCTTCTTTGCCTCTGTATAGTGCTTAACAGATTTTAAGCAATGATTTTAATTTTCATTTATACAGGCATTTCGAATAAATTGTTAAAATATCCCTTCATATTCCAAATAAAAGAAGGAAGCAATCTTGAATCATTTCCGAGTGTTTTTTGCAACTAACTTTTCACAAAAAATAAGCACCTGTAAACTTTTGCAGAGGAAATTTTAGTGAAATTGTTCGTCCAAATACAATTCATATTGTATGTAATAGTACAATACTTTCTTGTCGAGGAAAGAAAGGAAAATGAACATCAATGTAGAAATATTATAAATCGGGATTTCAAGAAAAAATATTTTAGGTGTTTCCACTCTTTTGGACACGTTTTGCGATTTTAGTATTGGAAATTGTTCATCATCATCACATACATTTTAAAATTGATTGAAAAGTGGTTTAATCGAAGTTCATTTCAAGCAAAAAATGTTGATTGAAAATTTTAATTTTATACAATAAAAATTGTTGTCCACAGCAAATTATCTTACTGCTGCATTTTTCTTTAATTACAGTGTAACTTCTTAGAAAATACAGATTTAATAAATAATTTTTAAAAAGAAAAAAGTAGATGTTGTTTCTACTTCTCTTTGCCAACAGAGAAGAATATTTGTATCACCATGTGCATTTCTTTTTATTTTTAATGTTTAAATCATAGGAGGTTTTTACTTTTACCGATAATGTATTGTTACGAATTCTGTAAATAGTAATTATTGTAGTAACGTAACCTGTAAATAGTTTCTTGTAATGAATATACAACCCCTTTACATTCGGCTGAAGTATACGAGCCCCTATTTCCTTTTTTTTTTCATTAATAAAATTTGATAACGGTCTACGCATTTCGAGAAGAATTTCGAATGTTGTGGAAACTTTTCGATGTTTATAAAAGCGTCCCGCGTGATAAAAAGTTTAGTTTCGATTGAGAATTCGTACTGAGAGTTTATTAGCTCTGTTTATTACGAGGCATTTCGCTGTGTTGTTTTCGTATTTGGAAGTAAATACGTGTGTAACCGTTGAGTTTACGGTGTTGAGTGATATTTGTTTAATTCCTGATGATTAATTTAGCAGTTGTTAACGATTTCTCCTGTACATAGTGTAAATAAAGCTCCTGTGTTTTTATCAAGAACTGTGTCGTCCTTTCAAGAAAGTTGGAAGTCTCGCCGGACCTGTTACAATAGGCGCCCAACGTGGGGCTACTTCAGGACTTTCTTGGAGTAAGTGTGACTTAGGACTTTATTTTTATGGTGATTACTCGCGCAATGGATGAACAATTAAAACAACTTCTTGACGCAATTATCTCTGTGAAGAGTGATATGGCGGCTAATCAAGAACAATTAAAAAATGATATGGCGGCTAATCAAAAACAATGGAAAAGTGATTTAATGGTGCTGAAAAATGATTTAGCTTCTAACCAAGAGGAAATTAAAAACGACCTTACTTCGGTAAAGACTGTGATGGAAAATAAATTTAATGAGATAGAGCATCGGGTTGATGCTTTTGATGAAAAATTTGAAACAGTAGAAAACCGTATCGCAACAGTTGAAAATCATGTGGATGAAAAAATTAAAAACATGGAAAGGAGTTTGGCGACCGCGGAAAGCAGCTCTGTACAGTTTGGCGCTCCCACATCGGCTGCTCGACCGTCCATTAAACTTGCCACATTTGATGGGAAAACTTCGTAGCAGGTTTACAAAACTCAATTCATGATAGTGGCGGAAGCGAACGGATGGGACTCTGCTACCAAGGCCTGCCATCTTGCAGCATCCCTGAGAGGTGACGCAGCGGACATTCTTCAGACCCTTCCGGACGGCCAGCGCCCGGATTTCGCCGCAATCACATCTGCGTTGGAGCTTCGTTTCGGTGAGAAGTGCCAGAAAGATTTCAGTCGACTCCAGTTGAAGTCCCGTTTCCAGAAAACCGGGGAAACCCTGCAAGAGCTTGCGGCGGACATCGAGAGACTGTCTCATCTTGCTTTTTGCGACTGCCCTGCGGATGTTCGAGACAACCTGGCACTCAACTACTACATCGACGGGGTTCGAGATCCGGAAATCCAGAAAGCTTTACGGATGGCGGATATCAAAGACCTGAATTCTGCTGTTGTGTATGCGATGAAGTTGGAGGCCGCCCAGCAAACAACCCGTGTGAATCGCCATCCCATCCGGACTCTGGAAGCTGATGAGCCTGATTCCAGGTCGTCCCATCTCGCTGAACTTGAGAGACAACTCGGTGACTTGGCAAGACATCTGAACAGCATAACAGCCCAAAAGAAACAAGAGCAGAAGTGCTAGAAATGCGGTAGTGAAGGGCACTTGCGAAGGAGTTGTCCGGCTCGCCAAGCTACGCGAGGGAAAGAAATCACCTCCACCAGAGCTCTGCAGATTTCCTCTACTAGTAGTGGCAGTGATGGACTTTTCATTTACGCACATGTAAATGGGAATCCTTGCAAATTGATTGTCGACACTGGAGCCAATGTGACAATCGTTAGGACAGATGTGGCTCGTGAATTTGGATTGAAACTGCTGTGGACATCGCCACGCGTAAGTCTCCAGACTGTGACAGGTGACAAAATTGAGATTGAGGGTAAAGTGGACTTGGAAATATTGCTTGGAAATGCCATTTACCATCATACCGCATTCGTTGCTGCTATCACAGACCCCTTCATTCTCGGATTGGACTTTTTAAAGAAGTATGACTTCACCCTGGACTTCAAGACTAATGAACTGCACTCGATGAGAGAAGACATAGCCATCTTCAACGCTGAAAATGATGTAAAATCCGCTCATCGAAAAATAGCCCAAACAGATTTATCGATTCCCTCAAGGTCAGAAACAATAATACCCGGCTCCATTGAAGAAAGCAATAGTTTTCGATTTGGACTCATTGAATACCCTAACCTAAGCAATAACCTAAAAGGAGTGCTGGTAGCATCTACGCTTGTGGTCATTTCTAAGGATGTAATTCCTGTGAGAATCGCCAACGTGAGTGAAAGGCCAAGGAATATCCGGAAAGGTGAAGTGTTAGCAACCTGTACTCCAGTAAACTGCATCATTAGAAGAATCAATTCCCCCGAGACTGTGTCTTCTGAGTCCTTGACATCGAAGTTAATTGGGCGTGCGCCATTATCGAAAGATCAAAGAACTGCTGAAGAATTGGTGGACGACTTCAAGCATCTGTTTTCATCTACATCGGAGGATGTTGGCCGTACGAATTTAACGCAGCACAGGATTTACACTAGAGAACACCCCCCTATTAAACAGCATCCAAGACGACTACAAGAAGGAAGAAGTTGAGACCCTCCTGAAAGAGATGAAGGAGAATGATGTAATCGAACCTTCATCCAGTCCTTGGGCCTCTCCCATCGTCTTAGTCCGAAAGAAAGATGGCTCCACCAGATTTTGTGTCGATTACCGACGGCTGAATGAAATCACCAAGAAAGACAGTTACCTTCTTCCACGGATAAACGACACCTTGGACACTCTTTCCGGACACAAGTGGTTTTCGACCCTGGACTTGAAGAGCGGCTACTGGCAGGTTGAGATACACCCTGATGACCGAGAGAAGACAGCGTTTACAACTGGACAAGGCTTATGACAGTTTAAAGTGATGCCCTTCGGCCTCTGCAATGCACCAGCTACGTTCGAGCGTCTTGTGGAGACAGTGTTAAGAGGACTTTCCTACAAATCCTGTCTGGTCTACTTAGACGATATCATCATCGTGGGACGCAGTTTCGAAGAACATCTGGCCAATCTTAGAAAGGTGCTGCAAAAGCTTAAGGAAGCCAATCTGAAGTTAAGCCCGTCCAAATGTAATTTGTTCCGCCGGGAAGTGAACTACCATTGTCACATCATCTCTTCTGAGGGTGTACAAACCGATCCAGAAAAGGTATCTGCGGTCAAGAGTTGGAATCGTCCCGAAAACATCCATCAGCTGCGAAGTTTCCTGGGGCTCTGCACGTACTACAGGAAGTTTGTAAAGGGTTTTTCCAACATTGCACGACCTTTGCATAAGATGACGGAGAGCAAGCAAAAGTTTGAATGGTCCAAAGAATGCGAGGATGCATTTCTACGACTAAAGGAGGCTTTAACATCAACGCCTATTCTCTCATATCCTCAGCCTGGAAAATCCTTCATCCTAGACACTGATGCGAGCCACGAGGGCATCGGAGCTGTTTTATCCCAAGAAATTGACGGCAATGAACATGTCATCGCTTACTGGAGCAAATGCTTATCAAAGTCGGAGCGAAATTACTGCGTCACCAGAAAGGAGTTACTGGCCATAGTGAAAGCTGTAGAACACTTCCATCATTACCTCTACGGCCGAAAGTTTCTGCTTCGGACAGATAATGCCTCGTTAACTTGGCTTTTGAACTTCAAGAATTCAGAAGGCCAGATAGTCAGGTGGATACAGCGGCTCCAGGAATATGACATGGAGATCAGGCACCGAAAAGGGTTGTCTCACGGTAATGCTGACGCTTTATCAAGGAGACCCTGTCCTGAGAACTGCAATTATTGTTCCCGAATCGAGAAACAGTATGGAACGTCTAGCCCTACTGCCTATCAGGTGACAGTGACTCCAACATCATCAGAACCTGATCCATGGAGTGACGACCAAGTTCGAAAAGATCAACTTGAAGACCCCGACATAAAACCAATTTTGGAGTTCATGGAAAGTGACAGTCGGCGACCTAGCTGGCAGGACGTTTCCATCTTCAGTCCTGCAACAAAAAGATACTGGGCTTTATGGAACTCACTCCATTTACGGAACGGCGTACTGTACCGAAAATGGGAATCTGATGACGGCAAAACATCTAGGTGGCAGTTACTACTTCCCCGATCAAGGATTTCAGATGTTCTGAAAGAAATACATAGTAGTGCGACTGGAGGACATTTTGGTGTCTTGAAAACCCTCAATAAAGTTCGGGAGCGCTTCTTCTGGAGCAAGGCGAAGGATGACGTTGAGAAGTGGTGCCATTCTTGTGACGCCTGTGCTGCTCGTAAAGGACCGAAGAAAAGAAGCAGAGGGAAGCTACATCTGTACAACGTTGGAGCTCCTTTCGAACGAATCGGGATCGACCTCCTGGGTCCTCTACCAAGAACTGCTGATGGGAACAAATACATTCCTGTTTCCATCGACTACTTCACCAAATGGCCGGAAGCATATCCCATTCCAGATCAAGAAGCTACCACCGTAGCAGAGACTCTAGTCCAACATTGGATCTCGAGATATGGAACACCTTTGCAGATTCATTCCGATCAAGGGAGGAATTTCATCTCTGCTGTGTTTAAGGGCCTATGTCAAATTTTCGGAATTGAGAAAACTAGGACAACACCACTACACCCACAATCGGACGGCATGGTGGAGAGATTTAACCGCACAATCCTGAATAATTTCTCGCTTATGGTATCCAGAAACCAACAGGATTGGAACAAGAAGCTACCTTTGTTCCTGCTGGCCTACCGCAGTGCTGTCCACGAGACTACCGGATTTGCCCCATCTCAGATGCTCTTCGGACGAGAGCTTCGGCTACCTTATGATCTCGTCTTCGGTCGTCCTCCGGATGCGCCTTCATCGCCTGAGGAGTCTCCAGGCCCGGTTGGAAGACGTTCATAACTTCGCACGAGAGCGAATCAACATTGCGGCGGAGAAGATGAAGACCCGATACGACACAAGATCTACTGGACATGAATTCAACGAAGGCGACAAGGTTTGGTTATGGAATCCCATCCGACGGAAAGGTCTTTCACCCAAATTGCAGTCGCATTGGGATGGACCCTACAAAATCCTTAACCAACTGAATGACGTCGTAGAGAGGATCCAAAAATCACCTAATGCAAAACCTAGGGTTGTACATTATGATCGGTTAGCCCCATACTATGGCCATAGTTCATGAGTATTACGTAAACAACCATGGTTGATAACATAAAAGTTGTAGATAATTTTTTTGCTTTTAATATTTAGTAATATTTCTTGTTATTATTGTGTTTCCTATGCATTATTGGTTATTATTTAATGTGTGTATTTGTGAACTTGTGATAGAAGTTTAGCACCCTTTCTGGGGATTGTACTGCCCGGGACGTGCAGTCCTTAGGAAGGGGGCGATGTTACGAATTCTGTAAATGGTAATTATTGTAGTAACGTAACCTGTAAATAGTTTCTTGTAATGAATATACAACCCCTTTACATTCGGCTGAAGTATACGATCCCCTATTTCCTTTTTTTTCATTGATAAAATTTGATAACGGTCTACGCATTCCGAGAAGAATTTCGAATGTTGTGGAAACTTTTCGATGTTTATAAAAGCGTCCCGCGTGATAAAACGTTTAGTTTCGATTGAGAATTCGTACTGAGAGTGTATTAGCTCTGTTTATTACGAGGCATTTCGCTGTGTTGTTTTCGTATTTGGAAGTAAATACGTGTGTAACCGTTGAGTTTACGGTGTTGAATGATATTTGTTTAATTGCTGATGATTAATTTAGCAGTTGTTAACGATTTCTCCTGTACATAGTGTAAATAAAGCTCCTGTGTTTTTATCAAGAACTGTGTCGTCCTTTCAAGAAAGTTGGAAGTCTCGCCGGATCTGTTACAGTATTTAAAAATGAAGAATGCCTTTATAAAAAGTTACATTTTTTAAACTAATGAACTAAATTTGTTTGAAGAACGCTGTAGCAAAAAAAGCAGAATAGCGACTCTATTTTAAAATGCTTTGTAAGAAAGCCTGCTTTACACTAGAACATCATGAACAGGTTTCGGATACAGTCATCCCTTGTTTATCGCGGTTAATTCGTTCCAGATTTTACCGCGATAACTGAATTTCCGCGAAGTAGGATTCTGTATCAGGGTGGCGACAGATCAGGGAAAAGTCAGAGAACTTTATTAATCAGGAAAATGTCAGGGAAATATCGGGGAATTTCGAAAAAATAACAAAAAATCAGGGAAAATTGATTTTATGAAGAATTTTTTTTTTTTTCTGCTTTCCAAAATTAAGTATCTTAATTCCCTACGCATTTTCTGCCAATTATCTGTTCGAAAAACAAAAGTAAAATTAATGAGGTACGATGATACACTGCCGCATATTTGTTCATCTTCTTTCCTCAACGTCAAAGTATTGAATCTTACTTATTAACCACAGGAAGAACTTCCTAAGATTACTTCTGTGTCTGTTAGGTTGTTTATTTTACTTAGGTCGAAATTTCCTTTCACGCTTTCGATGTGACGTAAAATAAAAAACCATACAGGCAAAGAGGAAGCCTTCATTAATGTCTTAACTCCATTGCAAATATTCCTTTGTTTCGAAGCGGTTATTGTGTTGTAATCATGATTTCAAGAAGAAATCTTTGGTTTTTAAATTAATTCTGATAAAAGCTTTTTTTTATTATTTCTTCGCGTTTTTAATTTAATTGCAAAAATTGAACTTTCAATCAAAAAATTTTGTTTTTTGCCGTTATACTATTTGCTGTCGCCGCAGATTATAAAGGTTTTCTTTTCTTCAGACTTTAATGATTCTTTTGTTTTATAACCAAGTTGTATTCTTCTTTTATATATTTTGAAATTAACTACTTGCTTTTTTTTTCTTGCATTACAAAGTTATTTGTTACAAAAGCAATCTAAGATTTTTTTCGTTACATTCTGAAATCATTTGAAATAGAGTTAACTTTTGTACTTAAGTAAATATATTTATTTTTTTTATTGTTAAAATGCTTTATTCATTCATTAAAACCTATAATCTTGATTAGAGAAAAGCTCCCTTTGAATTTATGTCAAAAGGTTTCATCTGTTTTGCATAAATATGTCAATTAGTTATGTAAGAATAATTACATTACTTCTATTGTTTCACTATTACTTGTTATTCTTGCGACAATTATTATACAGTTTGAAAATTTAGATCAAAATAATTTCAATAACTTTTTATTTCTACCGTAAATACGCATATGTTTTTAACAGTGATTTTAATACTTTCTTAAAATTCTTATGCTAAGTGGTTTCTGGAAGAAAAGTATTTTTTTTTTAAATTTTCTATAATCTTTTCATGTAGAAAAATTTAATATACTGTTTTGTAGTTTTTTGTTTTTCCATAAAAATTGACTTGATATGTTTTTTTTTACCATTTTGTTAAAAAAGTAGCATTTTTTAAAAATATATCTTTAGTTCAACAACATTACACAAATTAGAACGTTTAAAATACTGCATTTTATACAAATATGCAATGGATTTCAAGTAGAGCAAAGAAAGGAAACCATTATCATTGGTGACGTAAATCAGGGAAATTTGGTGAACTTAATCAGGGAAAAGTCAGGGAACTTCTTTTCACAGTTCCTGTCGCCACCCTGTGTATTATAAACTGAATATTTTCCGTATTAGGAGCACATAAAACTTACGACTATTTAAATAGGGTTTTAAGATAGAGCACCCTAGACATGAAGCGGCACCCTTATACACCATTAAATTTGTAGTATTCAATATATTGCACAAAATAATACACTAGACTAAAATGATATCACGTTGTTAATTATTGGGAACTAAACTTCACACACACTTGTAGTTCTTACTCACTACTACTAATCTGAAAATAGTTTAAACTTGTTTGATGATGAATTAATTGCCAGTTAGTGACCGTATGTGCCCCCGTTTTTCCTCAACATTCATCCTCATTAAAGGTATTACGTGTACAACTTTAAAAGCTAGTACATTGTTGAACAATATTACACTACTGATGTAATTATCCCTTAGTACAGTGATTTATACTTTTCAATTAGTGCTTAACGGTTAAAATGAGATAGCGATTCCCTTCACTTTCTTCGGAGATTTTATACCTCCACTCGCTCAACTAGTTCAACTACAGCCCCTCAAAAGAGTTCACCTTACTTAAAAGACATACTTTGTTATTCTTCTGCAGTAAAAAGTTTACACGAGCGCATGAAAAAGGTTAATTCCTATATTTAAAAAAAAAAAAAAAAAAAAAAAAAAAAAGAAAGAAAGAAAAAACCGCAATGTAGTGAAATTGCGAAAGTCGAAGCGCGAAATAGCAGGAGACGACTGTACTTGGAAACTTCAAAAAAGGTTTAAGTTGGAGGCGCGGGGGATCGAACCCCGGGCCTTTCACATGCAAAGCGAACGCTCTACCACTGAGCTACGCCCCCACGACAGGTGCTCCAAGAGAAATTCTGATCAATGGCGTAAGAAATAATTTAAAGCATATCAAGCTAATTCAGACACTTCTTAAGAGATTCGGAACCCTTTTACTGAAAAAAAAGATCAATCCTTCTTACAATATTCAACTCCCTATCTTTAAAGAAGTCTGAGTTAAAAAGGCAGATTTAATCAACGCATAGGAACTCCAAAAAGAAAAGACGCAACCCACTTATTAGTCATAGCCATAAATTGTAAAATCAAAATCAACTGTATTTGATATTTTTAAAACAAAAATATCATTTATCTGTCAATCATAGTCTTTTCAAAATATTAATAAATATGCCAACACGTAGACCTTCTGTGGGATGTTGTAATACAAGCTGGATAGAAGATATTGGAAAGATAATCATTTCAATTGGTGTCAACTTTAAGTGTATTATTATATAAATTATTTAAGTAGTATTACTTTCGAAAATGGAGCTTAGTTATATTTTTGTGGCATTAAATGTTGGAAACGTATTTCATTCTATAAACAGATTGAAGTCCAAGTATTCGCAAGTGAAATCAAAAATCGAAACTAAAAATCGAGCAGATACATACTTTAAAAGCTATAACAATTAAATTCTTTTTTTAAGAATCATTTAAACTGCATTTTGTGTTTCTGTATCGAAATCCGCTACTGTTGAAAAAATTTAGTTTACAGAGCTGCAAAAAGATATACATTGCAATTAGACAAGACAAGTTATAACAATTAAATTCTTGTTTTAAAAATAACGTAAACTGAATTTTGTGTTTAAATCTGTATCGAAATCGTTTTTTTTTTTTTTCTTCTTTGCTTTGTATAGTGCTAAACAGATTATAAGCAATGATTTTAATTTTCATTCATACAGGCATTTCAAACAAAGTGTTAAAATATCCCTTCATATTCCAAATAAAAGAAGGAAGCAATCTTGAATAATTTCCGAATGTTTTTTACAACTACCTTTTCACATAAAATAAGCACCTGTAAACTTTTGCAGACGAAATTTTAGTGAAATTATTCGTCCAAATACAATTTAAATTGTATGTAATAGTACAATACTTTCCTATAGAGAAAAAAATTAAAATGAGCAGCAAAGTAAGAATCTTATAAATCGGGATTTCGAGAAAAAATATTTTATGTGTTTCTACTTTTTTGGACATGTTTTGCGATTTTAGTTTTGGAAATATCTCATCTACGCATACATTTTAAAATCAATTGAAAAATGGTTTAATCGGAGTTTATTTCAAGCAAAAAATGTTGATTGAAAATTTTATTTTTATACATTAAAAATTGTTGCCCACAGCAGCTTCTGCGTTTTTGTTCAAGTATAGTGCAACTTCTTAGAAAATACAGATTTTTTTAATTTTTTTTAACAAGAAAAATGTAATTGTTGTTTCTACTTCTACTTCTACTTCACCATGTGCATTTCTTTTTATTTTTAATGTTTGAATCCAAGGTGGTTTCTACTTTTTCCCACAATGTATTTAAAAATGAAGAATGCCTTTATAAAAAGTTACATTTTTTAAACTTATGAACTTAATTTGTTTGAATAACGCTGAAACAAAATACTTTGTGAGAAAGCCTGCTTTACACTAGAACATCATGCACAGGTTTCTGATGCTTGGAAGCTTCAAAAAATGGTTACGTTGGAGGCGCGGGGGATCGATCCCCGGGCCTTTCACATGCAAAGCGAACGCTCTACCACTGAGCTCCGCACCCACCACAGGTGCAGCGAGAGAAATTCTGATCATTGGAGTAAGAAATAAATTAAAGAATATCAAGCTAATTCATACTTCTTAAGAGAATGGCCGTCCTTTTACTGAAAAAGGTGATCAATCCTTTTTACAATATTTAGCAGTCTACCTTTACTGAAGTCTTCGTTAAAAAGGCAGATTTAATCAACGCATAGGAACTACAAAAATAAAAGACGCAACCCACTTATTAGTTATAAATTATAAAATCAATCCTAACTGGTATTTAAAAACTTTAAAAGAAAAAGCTCTTTTAGCTGGGTTGGAATTTCTTATTTTTTGTAAAATATTAATGAATATACCTACATATAGACCTTCTGTGAGATATTTGAGATGTTACAATACAAGCTGGTAGAAGATATTGGAAAGATAATCATCTGAATTCGTGTCAGCTATTAGATTATTATTATAAAAATTATTTAAGTAGTATTACTTATTAAATTTGCCTTCTTTAATTATTAAATTTGCCCTTCTTTATATTTTTTGACTGAAAATGTTTGGAAATGTTTAATATACTATAAACGGATTAAAACCCAAATATTTTCGTGTAATATCGAAAATCGAAACTAAAAATCATAAAGTACATTCTGCAAAATCTAAAACAATTAAATTCTTGTTTGGAAAGCCATTTTAACAGCATTTTGTGTGTAAATCCATATCGAAGTCTACTACTGTTAACGAAATTTAGTTCTTTAAGAGCAGGAAAAGATAGGCCTTGCAATCACAAGACAAATTGGCATTAAACTTTGATAAAGCTTTCGAATTTAGCCAAAATTTATCATGAATCTTAGGAAAAGTTACGTTTAAGTAATAACTCGTAACTTATCTTCTTTGCCTTTGTATAGTGTTAAAAGGATTTTAAACATTGATTTCAATTTTAATTCATAATATTGACATGGACTTCATAAATATGGACAACACGTCTCTATCTGCATCAGTTGCTTGGAAGCCGCTGCCTTGGAAGCTGTGACCACGTTAAGACTGAAGATGACCGCCACAGATGCAGTCGAAACATTTGGGGTAACAGCACTCAGACCACGGCACAACAGCTCGGAGTCTTACAACATTCATGACACCGGCCGTGAAAGCCTTCATTCTTACATTCACTGGTACTATTTCTTGTTAATGCTTCTTGCCAAATATGCGATAGTTACGAAGATTTCAAGAATGCAGAATTAGTTCGTAAATGCTAAAAGTATCAATGCTGAACGTAAAATCGTGTATTATAAGTTTGGCAATAAATTTTATAAAAATACACATATTCTATTAAAATCTGTGCGCTTCTGTCTATGTGTGTGTGTGTGTGTGTGTTTAACGCTATCTCCTCCGGACTAACAGTGTCTACCAGGTTGATAATGATACCGTTGGATACAGGACATCCAGGGAAAACTACTCCACCCTGTCTCACCCCTCACACCTTAAAGAGCTGGAGATAAATTGTCGGAAATCTCATCTCTGAGGACTTCCAGGGAGTTCCTGACACACTGAAAAGCATTAAAATAATTTTTGCCAGCCGTAGGTGGCATTGATTCACTGCAGGTAACGAACAGGGTTGGCGAGTGAAGCAAGCAGGGGGGATGAGCCCCTAGTTCACTTAAATGCTGTAAGGTAAATAAAACTGGAACGGCCGACCACTGGATTCATAAATGGCCGAGAACTGAATTTCTGTAGGGCGATTACTGGATTTTTCGCGAATTTTATTTAAACTATATATAGCTTATTTTTTTTAATAAAAATGTTGTTATTGGAGAAATAATTAAATAATACATTCAGTTAAAGATATCCAGTTTTATTGCCGAACGAAATTACTTTGTCCCATTGCATTGTATAGATTCGGTTAACCATTAAATGAACACAATTTTGTTTTCCATAACACCAAGACTCCATAACACCGAGCAAAACTAGCATTTGGCATGTACCGTAAAATACTTTTTATTAGTATTCGTAATTATTTTAAAAACTAGAAAACCGCTCGCCAAGGTACGACGGGTGAAAATTGCATCTACATTTGAACGAAGCCATTGCCTGTTTGGTGATCTTTTGATAGTTGAAATTTCAACTCTAACTCTAGTAGATAGCGTTCATTATTGATCACGTTTCGTTCCTTCAGTCTTCTAAAACGACAGTTTTGCCAGTAAAACAGTTAAGTTACCGGATCCAGTTCAGCCTTGCCACAACAGAAAATTTCCCTACGTGTCAAACATTACTAAAAATTGTTATCAAATTATCATGTCGTGGAGCGCGTTTCATTGTTGATGACATCAGGAGCATTACTCGATCATTCGTTATCTTTACTAATATTATAAAGAGAGAGGGCGGATTGTTGTGTGTTTATATGTTCGAGGTAATCTCCGGAACCACTGCACCAATTTGAAAAATTCTTTCACTATATGAAAGGTGCTTTCTTACTGAGTAACATAGGCTAAAATTCGAAAAAAAATCCGATAAATAGTTCTTTTTTTATTCAAATTTAGGCCCAAATTTCACGTAAATTGCCTATTATTGGCTATTAAAAGGTGAAAAATTACTTGCACATATTAATATTATATATCGTTAAAAAGGGTAGAATTTTCTGCGTTCAAAACAACTTATTTCAATTTTCTAACTTAATTACGGTGGAAGTAATTTGCGTTTTTAGCTCGAACTTTTTTAGGCTTAGCTGAAATTCAGACACTACTTTCTTCATTAAATCTATCAATAAAAAATGAAGGAATTGTCCCACAGTTTTCTTTTTGACAGCATTGGAAAAAGCGAGATTTTTTACTCCAGATCTCTCTCGATCTGTGGTCGACAAAATTAGCTTCTAATATCTTCAAAGGAAAAAAAGTTACAAGCGTTTTTGAATCAATTTCGAAATATGTCATTTTGATTCAGGTTGTCAACCATTTTATTTTCGCGTTTCCATGGTTACGCTTTTTGAATCTACGGTTTATTTCCTTATTTTGCATCTGATTTCTTAAACTTATTTTATTTCATGTTTCCATGGTTACTTTTAAAATCCATCTTTCGAATTTTAATTTCTTAAAAGTATTTTAATATCTTTCGTCATTGTTTGGAAGGGTAATTTTGCATGGTGTTTTTTTCCTTTATTTGAGTTATTCTTTAAGTTATTAAGTTATTCTTTTAATTAATTGTTGAATATATGTCACTTGACACAATTTTTGTTCTCAAGGTAGACCGGGCAAAGCCGGGCAACGCAGCTCTTAATATATAAAGATTTGAAAGCTACTGACAATGTGATTTTATACCTTTTTGTTTGTTTGGCAAAACATTTATTATTGCCAAAGAAAAAACATCCGCTTCAGTTGCAAAAGGGCTGGGTTCCGGTAGCGTGGTCGCTTGGCACGTTAGGCGCGGAGCAGTTCAGTCTAGGAGTATTGTTTTAAGGCAACCGTTAATGTAACTCATTGTTTTACCGATTTGTTTTGAAATTAAAGAAACTTTTGATTTGTTTTTATCCGAGTGAAATGTACGACATCTTCTTCTTTTTTTCTGACGATGATTTTTGAATGTTCCACGGGATGGGATTTGTTTTTTTCGTTAGACGGATGGATTTTGATAGCGTGGTTGCTGGGCAAGTTTGGCGATAAACAATAGAGCTGCGGAATTATTTTTACTTTTGAAAGATATTATTTGAGGCCCCTAGTTTCAAAACCGGATACTTGCAAAAAATTCGATTTTCTTTTTTTTTGTTAATCTTGTAGAGAATCATAAGGCCTATTTGCCTGCTCAATATTAGGTTCAAAAACCGCTTCTTTCACCCTTGAAATGGGGCGGGAAGGTCTGCCTCAGTTTCAGAACCGGACTTATACGTCTCCTGTAAAATTTGGTTTTCTACAAGTATCCGGTTTTGAAACTAGGGGCCTCATTTGATGTCTTTTTTTTTTTTTTTGTTTTTGTTTTTTGGCGAAATATTTTAAATTGCAGTAAAAACCGCTTCACTCGCTAAATAGAGTTTTAAAGCAACTGTAAATCTAATTTAATGATTTGACGAAAAATTTTAAATTCCAAAGAAACTTAAATAGTTTTTTTTTTTTTTTTTTGAAAAGTTGTGTACGCATTTTATACAAAGAAAAACGATCATTTCACATCAGAGGGGGAGGGGGCGTCAATTTTTTTTTATTCAACGGACTTCCTTTACATTTTTAGCACGGGCATCGCTGTGCGGGTACTGCTAGTTATATATATAAGGATTGGAGAACTTTAACGTCGCAATGCCTGTATTTGGATGAAGGGAGGCGGGGGGAGAGTTGAAATCTATAAAAGTGTACCAACTCAGTAAATGAACACCCCCAACCAGTGGCACCAACACAGCATTTGAAAATCGTTTATATTTTGGAAATGTATAGAAAGAAGTCATTACTACCAATTTATCTAAAACAAAATTAGGAAACTTCATTTTTTTTAATTACAAACTTTTAATTTACTTTAGAGTGTTCATTTACAGCAGGACGGTACTCTCTACTGTTCGAAAACATTAATTTTGCTATTGAAAGCGGAGTTAGACCCGTGCGTTGTCTTCGAGCTTTTTTCCAGCTTGTTACGTGAACTCGGATGTAATTATATCGCGAAAACACCAACACGGTAGACATGAGACTACGGTTTGAAGGGTCAACATTTCAGCTCATTATTTTTGTGCATTCCCGCGTAGAACCAAACACTATAAAGAAATTAATGAAGTCTTGACGAAGTCAGGCGAAACGCAGGTTTTTGGAGAAAATTGTTAATACGAGGCGAAATAAGACGGTCTTTTTCGACAGCTTCTTTCCGGTGTTACTTTAATTTGTTTTTGTTTTACTCTGCATGGTGAAGTACAATGTATCTATATAACAATTTCCGGTCATTGGTCTTTTGAGGAACGAATATACGATTGTAGCCCTCTTTTAAAAACCAAACTTAGTCATTTTTTGCTATAAAAGAACTTATGACTAATTTTATGAGCTAAACTTAGTTTATAGTTCATGAAATACACCGCCAGCTCAGTCATTTCCAGCCCAGGACTGCAGTTTCGTGATTATTAACACTCATCAGCCGGGCATAGGAAAGTGACGGAGCTGGAGATGGAAAACCTCTTAAGGAAGCCTAGAGTGCCAAAACTTTCCAATGCCGGGCTGATGAGTGCTAATAAGCACGAAACTGCAGTCCTCGGCTGGAAATGACTGAGCTGGCGGGTATTTCATGTATTTCTGCTTTAGCCCTGGCTAATGGGAGGTAATTTACTGAATATACCATGCCTTGCCTTCAATCTTCGAGTTGAACCGAACCATTGCTTCGGTCACTCGTCTGGTCTGTGCTAATTCTATACTAGCTACCAGTTTGTTCGGCACTCTTGGCTTCCTTAGGAGGTCTTCTATCTCCAGCGCAGTCACTTTCCTATGCCGGGCTGATGAGTGCTAATAAGCACGAAACTGCAGTCCTCGACTGGAAATGACTTAGCTGGCGGTGTATTTCATGTATTTCTGCTTTAGCCCTGGCTAATGGGTGGTAATTTACTGAATATTAGTTTATAGTTGTTTTCCAGAAACAAAACTCTTGCCTCATATAAGTAACAAAATTATGTCTTTTTTTTCATCTTCTTTTTTTTTTCCAGGTAAGTTTCGCTTATGGGTCTACTCCAGAAGGTAAGAACATCATTGAGAAGAGATAAAATGGAGGGAGTGAAGAATTTTATTCGTGAAGCAGAGATCACAAGTCAATAGATTTCAAAGCGAAGTCCCAATAGATTTTAAAGCGAAGCATTAGAAGAAATCAGATTTCTTTTGCTATTTTCACGCAAAGCGCGTACACCATTCGTCGTTGTTAAATCACGTGACTTGGGTTCTTTGCCTAACCTTTTGCGAAGCTAATGATTGGATTTGCTCCTTCCATTTACTAATTCCGGCCCTAAAATAAAACTTTCAAAAGCATTGATTTATTATAAGAAACTGATTGTTGCTTATTTCCTCCTTTGGAAAGTAAACATCCTTTTAGGCATTAAACTTCATTGTTTTTTTTTTTTTTTTGTCTTTTTAACTTCCATGTCATAACTTCCTTAATACGTCATAAAACTTCAAAAGTTGGAGAATTTTTTAAAGATTTTTTCACCGCTATCAGCAAAAAATAAACAAACAAATCTCATTTTTGATATGAGTCAAAATAAATAAATAAATAAACCTGAAAAAACGAATGCTTCGCACGAGTCAGCTAGTATACATTACTTCTCAAAGGTCTTCTTTAGCGGAAGATCAAGTATTTCGAATTTTACACCTCTCAGTATATACGGCACTTCAATGGCATCTCGTTGCTTGTGTACATAACTTCCACAGTCCACATAACATTCATACTTATTTACTCCCCTGCATGATGAGACTATTTTCTATAGACGCTATCGGCTGCTAGGTTGATTTTATTTCGCAATATTGTTACGGAACTTATATTAATATTCATTCTGGACTTCTAACAGCACATTCATTTTATTCTTGAATGAAATTATTTGCGAATTTCTCACATCTTTTGAGATACATAAATTTAGTTTGGATAATTTAGGTATGTGTGTGTTTCTAATTTGTTAACATTCGTTAACACCATGCGCATATGTGTAGGGGAGGGTGGCCATAAGCGGGTATGTCGCCCACAGCGGGTAGACATTCGTATGCCGTCGTATGGTGTTCAAGCGGCGATGCATACGTATGTCATGTTTACCCGAATACACCCGAGTTTTAATCAGTCCCAGCGAAGCAGCGGTGAAGCGGCATGGCGTAGCCAGGCTTAAAATTAAAAAAATTGATACATTTCTTTAAAAAAAAATAAAATTGAAGATTTGTAACTTGTGATTAGTCAAAGGCAAGCTTATTTTTTTAATTATCAATAATATTACGTTATTCTGACATCATTCACCTATAAACTACGATGGTCATTCTGTTTTTTTTTTTTTTTTTATTTAAGGATTATAACTATTGAAATAAAAAACACGCATTTGAATTGAAAATCTAATTGTTTATTTTATGTATAATGACAGTTAGCTAGTCAGTTGATTTATATTTGAGTGACAAATGTACCAAATTACAACTAGCTAAGCTTACCACCTGCTTTACCCAAACGGCTTACCCGCTTTAAGCCTCCAGGTAGGGCAAAGCGGGTTTTTCAAATGCTTGTAATATTACATAATAAATAAATATTGGGTTTGAAATAATGCAAGAATCACTTTTTATTTTAAGGTTCACAATTCCTGCTAGGATGCAAGATTTTTTCGATAAAAAACGAAAAACTAATTTTCGTTCGTTCTTCGTTTACCTACCCACTTTGGGCCACCCTTCCCTAACCATAATTATGGCTGGTTAGGGAGGCTGATTAAGTGTGCTAGGATGCAAGATTTTTCCGATAAAAAACGAAAAACTACAATTTTGTCCGTTCTTCATTTACCTACCCACTTTGGGCCACCCTTCCTTAACCATCATTATGACTGGTTACTGTAATGAATAGAAAAACAACAACAATGAAGTGCGTTCAATGTACACCCTATCAGTTAAACGTACTTCCGGAAAATGATTTGTTTTGCAAACGTCCTGCAAGGACTAAAGAGCCTTAAGTCCCACATTACCAATGCAGCAAATTATCCCTCACTTCCGCGATTCAGCGACTATCTCGAAAAACAGCACTCGCCATCCTGTTTCCAATATTGGCATAAAGTTTCGGGGGTGTCTAAAAGAGCTCTATGCACAATGATCTATTGGCAAAACTCCGCGCGGGAAGACGAAGGAGAGCTTCGGAAAAAACGCACGCTCCGCCAACCACCCGCAAAAACGAAAAAATATCTTTTTTCTTTTTTTTCTCTCTCTTTTCCTGCTACCTCCTGCCCAAAATTTTCCAAGTACTTTTTCTGCGATGAGGGTAATTTGCTTGGAATGGGCTGAAATAACTTATACCAGTAAGTCGCATAGCAGGTAATTATATCGCCATCGCACGTTTTCCCACACTGTATGTGTGCGGATGCTCTTGTTTATAGAATACGCTAAAGGGGGGGGGGAGGGAATACAGAAAAGATAGTTCCCACAATTTTGCGATTTTGTTATGATTTCCCAATGTTTTGATCATAAAGTGCTTTTTTTTTTTTTTTTTTTTTCCGGAATTATTCCTCCTGGAAGAAGAATTGATGATTGGATTCCTCACGTCAGAGAAAAATGAAGTTCGCATGTTTACAAAATTCCGCAAGATGCTGGAATTGTTTCTTTGCACTTTGATGTAGAAGTTTTGTTTTTAGAACTTGCACCACTAGTGATTTATCCGTAGCTAGTCAAGTAGTTAGTTGTGTATAGACGAATTGTATGATATGTGGCTCATTAGCTTTTATCGACATCATTTAAAGTATTTTTTATTCCTTCCTTTTATTTACCATATTTCACCTACGCTTAGCTCAAAACGCTGGATCGTAGCTTAAGAACAACGACATGTCCGCCATCTTAGGGCTAAATGCCGATTTTTTCCTACGTCTACGTGAAGTAGCCTGTTTTGCTTCTTAATTGGGATTTCTTATTAACTCCAGGTCAATCTACAATCAAGAAGCATCACAATCAGGAAGAAAAAGGGGCTACTTCACCATAGCAGGCATAGGAAAAAAGCAGCATTTATCCCCAAGATGGCGGACATGTCGCTACTTCACCTACGATCTAGGGCTTTAGCTTATCTAAGGTGTCGAATGGCACCAGTGACATTTGTCCCAGGCCCAGTCAAAAAGAAAGTCCTGGTCGAAAGCTCGCGGATGAATGCATCAGTACACTAAAATAATGTGTGAGGTTACCAGTATTAATGGGGGTAACATTACACGAATTTTGAAGTGTAGCAATTTTTGTTTTAACAACTCATATTGTTGGAGGATCCTTGAACTATGGTTTCAGTATAATCCAAAGCGCATGCGTAATGATCAGAATCAGCGCAGAGAAGGTAAACTCTTATTAGCGAAACGAAAACCGTACTTGGTGGCCGAGAGGTATAAGCTCTTGTTCTGTGACTTGTCTGAGATTCGTGTTCTGGGTTCGGACCCCACTCCAGTCATTTTCTCTCTTAGCGTAATAAAAGTATCTTAGTTGAACTTGATAAATCGTACAAGAAAGGCGGATGAAAGCTTCATTCTTGCAAGCATACAGAGAATTCTGGTGTAACCTTACGCAGAAACGAGTGAGACGTTACGCTATAGTTACATTACCATGGTGTAACCTTCCACAAGCGATGTGTAACTTTACACCAGTTATATCAGTTAAGTTACTCCGGAGGAGTGGAGGCAGCTAAGCTGCTACCGATTTTATGGAGAAAGGTTTTACACTATTTTTTTTACAGTGTATTTACTCAAGTACATGTTGCCGCTACCCTATGGCTCCGCAAAAATTTGTTGGAGCCAGGGTGGGCACACAGGGTCACCAGGGGGTACCGCAATACCCCCATTAACCAAAAAAAAGGAAAAAAAAAAAAACAGACGAGATTAAAAATCCAGAGCACCACAATGTTTTGCGGTAACATGCAAGTGGCTGAAATGAGAATGAGGTTTCTGTGGATGACTGGCCTTGCAACTTCTTCATCACACACTCAGTTATTATCATTTATTCATCTTGCTTGTTTATTTCATCTATGTTGTGATACGTATTTTTTAAATATATTTTTATTAAACAGTGCGGCAGACATTATTTGAATGGGAGTTCTTTTCGACACCCTCTTTATGAATTTTTAATAACTTTTTACACGAATGAAGTTCCTAACATTTTAAGCCTTTATCTTTCTCAAGGAATATCATGCGTTTCACAAAAGAAAAATGAAAATACTCTCTGGAAATTTTAAGGTGCTTTATCGTTTATGTTAAAATTGTGTGAACAACATCTCAAAAATTAACTTTTAAACAACATTTCAATTTTATTATGGAAAAGAAAAGGACCAGATTGGGAAACTTTGAATTCTACAAGAACTATATTAAATTTAAATATAAATTTTTCATTGAAGTTAAAAACGTTGTGAGAGCGAGTCTCAACCACATAAAATGAAAATCTGTGAAAATAATGTTATGAAACTCAAATTTTCATTATTGATGATTTAGAATTCCAGAACACAAGCGTACAACTTTATATGGAAGAAACTGTAGTGAATATAAGCTTCGTAGGCTAATCATGAATCTTTAAAACGTTTTGTATTTCAGGTTTGTAAATTTTATCCCCCAATTTACTTAAAACTCCGTAGATGTTAAATTCTCCAAAAAAATTTTTGTCGGAACACCATGGTTCCTTCTCCCCCCCCCCCCCCCACTCTGAACAACAAAAGTAACGTAAGTAGGTAAACAACAAAAGTAAACTACAACTTTATCAAGAGATTTAGGAGATATGATATTTAAGATAAAATTAAGTGGGGAAAAAAAAGACGTAAAGTTTCATTAAAAAGTACCTCATCAGTCAAAAATCTTAAAAGCATTTTCACTGAGTCTGCAAGAACTAGTATTTCAAGCAAATAAAGATATCAGGTTGGAAATTTCATTAGTTAAAAGTTTTTGCTAAGGAGAAGGGAGAGGGAAATGGAAAGGTTAAAGTCTCTGAACCTTATCCTTTCAATTTATGTCACCAACCATCCTTTTGCTTCTCACTGCCTAAATTAAGGTCGAATTTCGACCTTTGTGCGAACATTAACAAGTATTATTTAGCACTGTATGCCAGTTATTTTGTTTTTTACTAAGTGAAAAATGAATAATAATAATAATATAAATAAGAAAGACTTTTCTTAAATTGCTATGATTCTGGGACAAGAAATTGCACCTTTCTGGAGAATTGCCCATCACATAGAGTTCAAATTATTTCCGAAATGTATTTCTAAAGGAACTTTACTCGAGTTGTGTAGATGTGTGAGATTGCTTTTCCACGTTGTAGGTATTGATTCAACTGCTCGTCTGTTCTTCTAACCGTGTTAGAAATTGCGTAGCAGGTGACATTAATTGCGATCAGGCAAATAAAACTTATTTACAAGTTAGAACTCATGCACCAGAGACCAGATGGACAACGATTTGTTTACGCAGTTGTTCTTACAATGTAATGAGATTAAAAGGTAGTGAATACCTAAAAGATGATTTCAACACCAAAATAGATCGGTTTTTTTTCGGTTAGGAAGAAAGAATTACGTAAAGAGTTATCGATATAGGGCTGGAATTTGAAGCAGCGGCGAGCGCTTATTTCAAATTTGTCTTAACATTTTTTCTTAACATTTATGCAATCGGATCCCGATTTAACGAACCTCTATTTAACAAGTTTTGCGATTTAGCGAATTTTTCGTTTTCCTCGAATAAAATAAAGGCAAAAACCCCTACCAAATAATAAACCCCGAATTAACAAATTATTTTAACAGCCGATTTTTTTTTTTTTTTTTTTTTGTAAATTTGAGTTAGGAAATAATGGAATGTTTTCCAAATGTTATATCTATATTGTCCGAAGCAGGAAAAGATTTTTCTTGGAATCGGCAATTTTCGGCGGGCAACTAACGAATATTGATTCTGATACAGAAAGCGATAGTGAAACTCGCATTAAAACTGATACTTTTTCAAATGCTTTACATGGCCTTTAAACTTGCAAAACATATTTCCTGCAGCAAAATGCAAATGACACAGTATTTTCTTCCCTCCAAAAAGTCGTAAGAGAACCATTTCGAGTATCAAGGAAATTGTCAAACATCTATTTCTCAGTGGTTTAAAATTTCCCATTAATTAGTGTATAATCAGTCATGGAATTCTGAATAAAAAGTGTACACTTTCTAATTGTGGATATTTTTGCGCCGTTCCTTATTAGGGGTTTTAGATAAGGTGAGTGCGGTTTTTAAACTTTTTTCACACTCCTATACTACGAATAACCTCGATTCAACGTATAAAAGTTTCAGTCCCGTTGAGTTCGTTAAATCGGGGTCCGAGAAAATACAAAACATTCAGAAAAAACTTCAAATTTTAATTTTATTCTTTTTTTTTCTCGAGTTTTACGTCTATATGAAAATAGAAAATCGGAGAAATTTTCCCTTCTTTCAAATTTTGCACCATTTAAGTCTTAAAAACTGCATAAAATAAAAATTGCATTTTTATTTTCCAAAGTTTTTATTGCGATTTGAACGTAAGTGATTTTAAGATTTTCAGTCCATGTGTTACAGTATTTGTAAAAAAAGTATTGTTAAGAGTTCGATGCAGCTTCAAACTTTTTTCAAATGACGACACAGTTTTTGAGAAAACACAGGAGATTTATTTGCACTATGTACAGGAAAGATCGTTCACAACTGCTAAATTAACCATAGCAATTAGGCAAATATCAATTAACACCGTACACTCAACGGTCTCCACGTATTTACATCAAATACGCAAAAAAAAAAAAAAAAAAAAAAATACAGCGCAAAAGGCTTTACAAAACAGAGCTAATCCACTCTCAGCACAAAGGTTCAATCGAAACTGACTCTTTATCATGCGGCACGGCCATTTATAGACATCGAAAGAGAGCTTATCAAATATTCCAGAAAATCCTACACCGTTCTACCACTTTCTTATTTCTTTCCATTCACAAATTTTATCATTCAGAAATGAGGGGACCATATACTTCAGCCGAATGTACGTGAGTTGTATATTCACTACAAGAAACTATTTACAGGTTAAGTTACTACAATAATTCTAGATGAAAGATAATTTAATAAACGCCAAATTTAGCTAGATTACGACAAATTAATCACAAAAATAATTACTATTTACAGAATTTGTAACAGTATTTTACCCTCTCACATGTCGGTTTAGAACCCACGAATTTTGAAGTTTCTCTGGAGGTTTTACCATAAATTTTCGAGATAAATATCTATTTCTAAGATCAAGCAATATAAATCCGAATAGAGCCTAGTAGAGCACAAACTTAATTTCAGAGGCAGTGAAAGGAAATATTTTTTCAAATACTTACTGTAAACTGGGGCTACCTGAGCCTCCAAAGGTTACTTGAACCCATGAGATAAAAGTGTTTGAAGTCCGTCCTGGTCCTATAAAACTCAATGTATAGACTTAAAAAATCTTCTCCATGACAGGTAGCAGTACTAGGCAGAGGCTGGAGCATGAAACAAAGTTTCTGCTATTCCCATTATTTTCTGATTGAGGTTATGGTTGCAAGTTACCTAAACAGTTGTTTTTAGTGACTGCAAACTTTCACATGTAAAGTCATGGAAACATCTGATATCATCAAGGTAAAGATATTTTTTTGTTTGCATTCTCTTTCTTAATAAAATAACAGTGTTTTAAGGTTATAGCTATATAATTAATACAGTTACTAATATAAGTTAGTAAAAGTGATTGGTTGCCTTAAAAAGGGGCTCTTGAACACAGCGTTCAAACAGCCCCAGACCACATTTTATCGCTAAATTATGTTTTGTAAGGTTTGTAATCTTTTAAAATAAAGAGGTTAGCTACTATTTATACCCCATAACTTGCAGATCTGGGGATAAAAAGAGTCCGGAAGTAAAAAAGAACCCTTTGAAGTAGGAAATATGCGGATTTTTAAGAGGAAAAATTACAAGTGTGCCCAGACTCAATTAATTCCAGAGAAATGTCTTCGAGAGTGGCATCAGCCCATTTTGACTTAAGTTCATCAACTCGAAAAAGGAAATTAAAAGACCGTTCACAAAACAACCTTGGGCATCCTGTAATATTTGTGGCGAGGAAGAGCAGGTATTAAAAACTATCAGAGAAAATAAAGCCACCCAAGCCAATAAAGATAGGAGTTTTCCATTCTTTCTAGTGTTTAAATAATGAGCATTTCAATTTATTTAAGCTGTAGTTAGGTTATATTTCTATTTGAGAAATTATGTTTGCCTAAAAAAATGCTTTTATGAATGTACGTTGATTTTATATTAATTTATGTAATAAATTTGCAATTTTTATAAATAGTTTACTCACTAGAATGTATGTTTTGAGTTTTCTTTCAGGATCATTGGTCCTTCTTGATACCACAACCTGTTTTACAGCTTTTTTGCTGAGTGGGACCAAGTAGGCCCCAGCGCGGGACTACTTGAACCCAATTTTTAAAAATAGAAAAAATAGATAAAGAGTTAAAGTTGTTGTTTAAAAAAGGCTTAAGGTGGTAGTAGAACGTCTGAAAAGTGGTAAAAGCAAGGTTATCAGAGCACATTATGGGTTTAACCAAAAAATCAGTGTAAAACTCGCAAAAAATATGAAGTTTCGGGTCCAAGTAGCCCCAGTTTACGGTACTTAAATAAATAATTTGTAAATTAATTAGATTACGGCAAACAGTTCCATTTTATTGATAAAGTATTTTAATACAACGCATAATAATATATTTACATGAAGTTCAACATACAGCCATTTTGTATACAATTATTAAATTATGATAGAATGCAATAATGATGGGTAAATATTTTTGTCGACCTTTTTTTTGGGGGGGGGGGGCATGACCCCCATGACCCTCTCCTTGTATCCACCTCTGGTGCGGGTAGGATTTTAGACCTTATCCCTTACCAGGCACATAACGGGATAGATCAGAAGAGGAACTCCTAAACTGTTAGGTTTCATGCAAACGGCTGATATCGAAAATCTCATCGCCCGGTAATAAGGCAGGTCATTACATTTCCATCGCAAACTCATCCTAAATAATCACCTTTGTAATATTTGTATGAGATGCGTTGCATCTAAAACTGACGTAGTTGAAATAAGGAGAAATGAGCTTTAAGCTAGTTTAAAGGAAATATGAATCGCCTTTTTATGTACGCATGATTAAAAGTGAATATGACACAATATTTTTACGATTAGAACCATTGAAAATTTTATTGGATAATATTATTTTCACTACTTTAAATCCTTAATAAAATATTTTAATACTTTGCCTTTTAATTTCTATAAATAAAACTTTTGGCCTTTTTATATTTCAATTCGATTAATTTCAATTACAGAGTATGAAAATACAGCAAAATATCTTTTAAGTCATCTTTGTAATCCCGCTACAAAGTACTTCTACAGAACGCCGTTTGTTGTAACGGGAGAAACGTTGTAATGGAATTTAAAACGAGGCTGAACATTTATTTCTTTAAAAAAAAATTTCGTTGTATTGCTATTCGCTGCAATGAAATTTTAAGCACTTTTTTTTTTAATTCCTGAGAAGAAAACTTTGGTCTTGTCTATATACTTCCATTTCATTGATATCAAATAAAAAGTATAGTAATGCAATACAGTTAAATCCCGTTGCAGCGAATACTAATACACCGAATTTTTCGTTTCAACGAAATGAATTTTAGTCCAATTTAATTGCTCTTATTTTGTTTGAATTCTATTATAACAAAATGTCCGTTACAACGAATAAAATCTATGATCCCTTGAAGTTCGCTGTAAGGGGATTTCCTTGTATTCCTTTGTAAATTGATTTTCTCTGTTATTACGCACGTTAGTTTTTATTTATTTATTTAAAGTAAGTTTCTATCCTTAATTATGACTTTTTTTCCAAGATCATCTCCTTTACCTTTACCGTGAAAATCTCATTCACTACCAAGTAAGTGTTATTTATTTCAATAGCGCGATAAACAAGCAAATAAATAAACGTACTTTTAACCCTCGCGGGAGCTTAATTCCTTACATCTTATGCCAATTTTTGATTTCATGGAAAGAGCGCGAAAAAGTCATAAAAAAGCGCACAGCAGACGATTTCTGACGAGAAAGTGAAGGCCCCCCAAACGATGGCTTTTTAAGCACGGGAAAAAAAGTTCGAAAGACAAAATTGCTTTTTTCCTGTCATTTGGCATCTCCGCTTCCCATTGTTACCTGGGCCTTCATCCGGCTCTTGCTGAGCCTATGGGGGAACAGCAAACGATCACCGGTTACGAGAAAGCAGATCTCAGCTTCCTGCCAAACGCCCTCGCTACTTCATATTTCCTTCGTCTTCTTGTTTTTCTTTTGTTTTATTCGTATGCGTGCGTTCGTGTGGGGAAGTATTTATATGTATGTTTGTGGTGTTTAGCCGTATGGTGGTGAATTTAGTGTGTCATTGTATATTAGATCGCATTAAATTGACTTTTACGATTTCCCCGAATTCAGAAAATCGTAACGGTCTTTTTTAAGCAGACGTAACATGATTTTTCTTTTCTCTTTACCATCAGTTACAGCATGGAAATGTAGACAAATACATTTAATACTTACTTTCTTTTAACAAATATAGTTTATTTTCGACGCATTGTTTTCTTTCTTTATTTTTTATTTTCGTTATTATTTTTATTTAGGTAATACTTACTTTTTTAGATTATTTTTGTTTTTTTTGCTTGAATTTTAGTAAAAACTCGATTATGATTATTTAGTTTTTTTTTTTTGAAATAAAGCTTCAACAGTTTTGTAACTGACAGTTACACTTTGAAAATGTAGATAATGAGTTTACTAGGTACTTTCTTTCACTAATAGCTTATTTGTATCGCATTATTTTCTGATCTAATTCACTATTATAATAATAATAATTATTATTATTATTATTATTTAATTTAGTTAATTAATTATTTTATATTTTTTTTAATTGGAATTTTAATAACGCACGCATCATATAGGTTCTTTTCCAAAGACTTTCAAAAAATTCCAGTTATAATGATGCTTTACTTCAAAAGGAAAATGTATTCAAATTTAGTCTCATTACATGCGTCGCATTTATTTAATTTAAAACAATCGCCAAATATTTGTTGAGTTACTCCTAATTTTTTTGTATGTTAGATTGCATTAAACCGATTTGAATCCCAAATTCAGAAAATCGTAACGGACTTGAAATAGACGTAGCATGATTTTTTTTTTTTTTTTTTGATTATTACCATCAGTTGCAGCTTGGAAATGAAGACATCACATTTTATTTTCTTTTAACAAATAGTTTATTTTTTACGCATTATTTTTCTTTTTTATTTTTCTTTTCGTTATTACTATTATAAGAATTATTATTTTTTAAAGAAAAGCGTTCTCTGTTTAAATTCTAATAAATACACAAATATGATTACTTAGGGGGGGGGGCGGAAAACAAAACTTTTAACAGTTTTGTAACTGATAGTGACAATTTGAAAATGTACATAATGTATTTAATAAGTTCTTTAACGAATACTTTGTCTAAACCGCATTAATTTCTTTCCCTATTTTTCATTTTTACTAAATATTACTATTTTTTTCTAATTTACTTAATTTCTTATCAATAAATTTATGTATTTATTTAAGAAAACATCTCTTCCATTTTTGAGCGTTAAAGAATATAATTACTTAAGTTTTCTTCCAAAGAGTTTCATATAAATTTAGGAATGTTTTCAATTTATTATTCAAATTTTCTGTCATTTCGTATGCCGCATCAATTCAATTAAAAAAAAAAAAAAGCAAATATTCGTGAATTACATTCTAAATTATTTTAACGCGATACAGGTAAGTGCACAGCTTAAAAATAATCGTCAAATATTTTGAACGTTGCAAGTGTTAATATTGGATTGGATAGTTTAAATGCTATTTTTAGTTTTAAATTGTAATTGTGATACATTTTTACTAACTTAACATCAGATAATGACATTTATTCACGGTAGAAATGCTCAGGGACATGCTCTGGATTTTTTTTTTTTTTTTGAATAGACCGCCGTTTAGTCAACAGAAATCAATGTTTCATTTTTGTGTCTTTGTTGTCTTATAAAATTGTGCATTTACAAGACTTCTTAATGATTACGGTTTAGAGCACGTTGAAATCCTATCAAGACAGAATTTATTCTTTAATCAGAATATTTCACAATAAATTCCGATTTATGACAGCAAATGTTGCTCACATTCAAAAATTAACAGTAGTTTCAGTAGTTTTAATGCACATTAATATCTCTGAAAGGGTATTGATAAACCATTATTGTCCACCAAATCTAATGTAAAATGGAAACCCACAGTTAAATATAGTCATAAATTAACATCAAGTGCAATATGTTTCATAAATGAGTTTTCGGTTTAAAATAAAGACTCAATCTTAATTAAAATGGGTTTGCAAAGTATCCGAAATAAAATAAATATTTAAAATGTGAATATATTAAATAAATGATAAGCTCCAAAATTATTAAATATGCTTTCTTTGCCACAAAATATAAAATCTGAGGGGGGGGCAATCAGTAATGATTTAAAATTCATTCTGGTAATAAACAACAGCTGATTTCAAAATGAAACTGTTAGCATGCGTTAATGTTAATAGATGAAACCAGGAAAAAAAAGGCGAAAAAATTAATAATCGAAAATGAGAACTTATCAGTGAAAATTGATATCGTTCCGAAGTAAAATCAGCAAAAAAAAAGTAATTTGAATTTTGACATCTTGAATTCAAATTACGTTTTTCGCAATCACGAGTGTGTGTGTATGTAGGCGTGCGTGTTTGTATGTGTGTGTAGGCAGTCGTGTGTTTGTGTGGGGGTATGTTTATGTGTGGGTAGTTGTGTGCATGTCTGGGTGTGTGTGTGTATGTGTTTGTGTGTATGTGTTTGTTAGTGTGCGTGTATGTGTGTGTGTGCGTATGTGCGTGTATGTGTGTGTGCGTGTATGTGTGTGTGCGTGTATGTGTGTGTGCGTGTATGTGTGTGTGCGTGTATGTGTGTGCGTATGTCTATGTGTGTGTGTGTAGGTGTGTGTATGTATGCGTGTGTAGGATATGGACGCAATCTGGAGAGGGTTTTCGCTAGAGGAGCAGCATCGTGAGGCGGCCGGTCGACGGTGGTGCTGCAGAGGGAGGCGGGGGAAAATAAAATCATAGGACATCAAAACAGTCAAATGAAAACAATAAGCAATCGTGATTGCTCAAAAAAAAAATATCATTCTGAATACAATTCAGTCAAAAATAGTGTTATTTTCCACTAGTGTCATTTCTAAAATAGCTATGAACAGTTTTTTTCTTCCTGTGTGTGCAGGTTTTTTCCAATGTTTAAAAAAATAATACTATTAGCTAAACACTGAATGTCGCAGCTACATGCTTTATTAGCTTCTGCGAATACTAACATAGCTGTTTTCTAATTTTGTCAAGTTCTGGAAGATGAAAACTGCAACCCAGCTTCCATACACACACTTTCGATTTTTCCTTTCTGTATATTTCATGTTTGGTGGACCAACTACATTATTGCGGACAAATTCTTTTCCAAACAGTCTGTTGTCTTAAATTTCAAATCATTTAATTGCTATCAACATAAGTATTGTTATAAAAGTCGAAGTATACCTGTTTCAAAACCCATTTCATTGTATAATAATGTAATATAATAGGGTAGACCGGGGCACGCTTACGAGGATTTTTTCCAATAAATTTTCTAAATTTTATGTTTTAACTTCGGAAATTTTAGACATTGCGGTTTTATAAAGCAGTTAATGGAGTCAAAATTGGTAAATTCAATTGTTGCTCAGTTTGTGCTTTTATCCGATAAAAAAATTATTTTTGAGTCCAAGTCGGTTGCGAAAACTTGCCCTGCACACGGGGCACGTTTATTTCGACAGCTAACGTGGTTCTGTTAGTGTTTTGAACATAATGTCATACCATCGTTAAAGTAAAGCAAATTTATTACAGACTGAATCGTGTATAAAGTAAAAGCTGAACGGGCATGAAGACAGCACTACATGATTGTAAGCTATAAGATACGAATTTGTAACTGAATTAAAAATTAAATGGTAATTTTCAAAACTTAATAGCCTGAAAATACTTAAATGTTTTCAGTCAGTTCCGAGTGAAAAAAGCGACAGGGCACGTTTAGAAGTAAGATACAGTAAAAACGTGCGTAAAGGTGCTAAGACGTTAACGAGTAAACTTGCCTCCTCGAAAATTTTGGATTTATTTTTAACGTGTAAAAAAATTTAATAACATCTCAGTTCATACTTAAACAATTCTCAAAAAAGGATAAAATTCTACTAATTTTTATATATTTGTTGTTTCTTAACTAAGTATTATTTATTTACAAAAAGCTTCAAAACGTTCAACTCAAAATTTACTCGACTTGTTAGAAGGTATAAGGATATTTGCTAGGGAGCAGCCTCAATATGTTATGACTGTTGGCTCACCAGTTATAATTCGTTTTGAAAAAAGGGCACTGCGTAAACGTGCCCCGGTCTACCCAAATATTTCAACCGCATTGAAACAGATCAACGTCTATTAAAATTTATGAAGTCTTTATTACTAAAGCAAGCTTTATCCCGGTATGTAATGGGATCCTTATTGGTAGGCATCAGACAAATGTCCGATGTTTTTTCATACAAAAGTTTGCGTATTTTGCATTGAAAGAGGGGTTCTTTGTAACCCCGAAAAACGTGTCTGCAATTTTGAGCGTTTAAGCGTCCTTTTTTTCCTTATTCTCTAACGTTTCCACTTCACTTAAACAAAAAGACAAATAATTTATAAAATTTTTGAAAAAAGGTGAAAAGTACCCCTCAAAACGCTCTCTCTAAACATTTCAACGGCACAGTCTGCCCTATGATCCCCCCACCCCCCAACGTAGATGGGCATCCCTGCAATAGTACATTCATTTTCATGCTGTTTCATTTATTTTTTATTAGAGAAAACAATACTTCAACTAAATTCTACTGTGCAGCGCCACACCGTGCCCGTTCTCCCTTTCTTTCCAGATTTATAAAAAAGTTTCTACATTCTAAAAAAAAAAGTGCAAATAACGGTTGAAAGAAGAACACTTACTATATCTCAAGAAAATACAATTTAACATGACTATCGCTTACATGAAGCTGAACCAATTCTTACTTCTTAATCTAAATCATTAACCTGGAGGGCGAGTCCAAGTTTACTCAAGCATACTACACAAGGTCACTGTTTCGTCTTTCTTTTCGGCCTTTTTTTCCTTTTTTTTATGTGTGCATGTGTGTAATTTGTGGACAAGCATACGGTAACAAATCCTTGACGAAGAAAATGTCCTTTCTTCCAGAATTTGAGGCCACGATCCTCAGAACGCTGACCGCATGTTTTTAACGTCATCATTCTCTGAGGACTAAAAAAAGTCAAGTCAACTTTCCGATGGACAAAAAAAAAACCAAGAGAAATAAGATGAAACTTTGATTTCGGGGGTGGTAAAAGAAGGGATTTCTTTTTCTTCTTTCCCTGTCTTCTTCCGGTCTTGTTCAAGCATGTTTCCTGCAAATGTCCACCAAGGCGTGTACTCACAAATAACAAGCCGAAGTTTGAATAATATAATAATAAAAAGCCGCGGATAAATATATACTTGGATTGCCGTTGCCAACTGTCCTGTGTTAAAAAACGAAGATAGAATTAACTGGCAGCAGGTATTATATTTTCATATCTTCTTTTTTCGTTTCTTCAAAAATGAGTAAGTTTTGTGTAACAAGTGATACAGAAAAACGCGCGTCAAAAAATAAATAAATAAATAAATAAAAGAATGTCTAGAGGAAGGCGTAACATTTTTGACCATTGTTTTTGTTTTTTGAGCTCCATTTTAATTAAGGTTTTAATCACATAGCTTGATTTTTTTTCAGAGCAAAGTTTTTTATTCTTTAGTATTTTTATCCTGCTGGGGGCTGAATAAAAATTTTAATAAAGCCTTAATTTTAAGAAGTAGTATGTCAACTAAGTGTGTGTGAGTGTACGAATTAACACACTCATGCACAGACTACTTTGTGGCCCTTGCAGCCAGGCAATTAACACACAGCTTGAAAGATGAGGCTAGAATTTAATAACATTTAAAATAAAATGGGTCTTATTTAACATATTAGATTTTTAGGTTGCATAGCGAAGCGTGCACTTACCCGTGCACTTCTTTTAGATAATCATAGAAGAAAATTTGCAGCCTCACATATTGATGATGTCATCACTTTCACGTGACAGTTTTGATCAATCACTCCATGTGAAAATTTAAGTTTGAATTATGTTCGACAGCAATTTAACAAAAAATGGCGATTTGGACTTATTAGAAACACGGGTTCCAAATTAGTCTAGCTCTGAAAAAACGCTAGAAAATACGATCAAACTAAGAAAAATGGAAAATTTCTTTACTGTCAGAATAAAAACATTTGATAAATTCAAAAACATTCGTAAAATTACATATTATGAAAACATTTGCATCCTTCGTGATAAGAAGCCTAAGGTTTCAGTAATTTTTAAATGCTGACGTCTAAAAATATTGATATTAGCATTTAACTTCTCACGCTTTAAGTTAGTTAAATTTGTATGAATTTCTGTAACAAAGGGTTTCATGCATTATATTATTTTAAAAAAAAAACTTATTTTACTTATTTATTTTGGTTTAAGTCTTTACTTTTTCTTATAGCAAAAGCGGCAGGAGGACTTCATACAAAAAGTAAATAAATAGATAAAAACAATTTTGTATTTTTTACACGATAACGTATTCATTTATTTTTTGTTAATTTTTTGACATTATTTTAGTGGAGCTTCATTAGTACAACTTTTGTGAGTTAAATGGTGCCTGTTTCACCACTTGATTGCATAAATTAAACAATAACACCGTCCTATGCATCAATAAGGGTAGACCGGGACGAGGATTTTTTTCAGTAAATTTTTTAATTTTTGTCATTTAACTTAGTAAATTTCAGACATTGCAGTTTTCTGAAGCAGTTAATGGAATCAAAATTGGTATATTCAGTTGTAGCTCAGTTTGTGTTTTAAACCATTAAAAAAAAAAAACATTTTGAGTCCAAGTCGGTTGCGTAAACTTGAACACGGGTACATTTACGCATAATATTTTTGACACCTAACGCGGTTCTGCTGATGTTTGAACATAATGTCTTATCATCGTTAAAATAAAGCAAATTTATTACAGACTGAATAATGTATAAAGTTAAAGCTGAAAAATCATGAAGACAGCACTATATATGGTTGTAAGCTATAACATACGAATGCGTAACTAAATTAAAAATCAAATGGTAATTTTCAAAATTAAATAGCCGGAAAATACTAAAGTTTTGAGGCAGTTTGGAGCGAAAAAAATGTCAGAGGCACATTTAAATAAGACACAGTAAAAACGTGTGTAAAAGTGCTTCGACGTCGACGCGTAAACTTGCCCCGTCGCCAAGTTTGGATTTATTTTTAAAGTGCAAAAAAATTGATATCATTTCAGTTCATACAAATACAATTCTCAAAAAAGGATAAAATTCTGCTAATTTTTATATATTTGTTCTTTTTTTAACTAAGTATTATTTATTCACAATAAGCTTCAAAACGTACAACACAAACTTTACTCAACTTGGTAGAAAACAGATTATTCTTTTTGCATGCTGGGCTGAAGCTCGACTGATGTTCAAAAACTTGTGAACAGATTTGCAAGGGAGCAGCATCAATCTGTTATGACTGTTGGCTCTCCAGTTACAATTCGTTTAAAGGGCACTGCGTAAACGTGCCCCGGTCTAATCTATAATTTTTCCATTATAAGAAACTTGATTTGAAGCTAAGTGAAATTTCAAATCTTTTTTCTTCTGTAAACTCCACTTCCACCAAATCAGTTCTCTACCAAAAATTGGTATCGTGTAGTATCGAAACCGTGTTTTAAGAGACTTATTTATAAATTATCTTTTCACTTATTTTTTAAACTTATTAATCATGTAACGTAACATAAATCAGGTCTATATGGAGAGTCTGATTACAGCAGGGGCACGTGGGGCCCCCTCCTTTTAGATTTCAGGGGCCCAAAATCCTCTTAATTTATCATAGTAATTAAAGATAAATGATAATTTCCCTCAATCTAGAATACAATGATATCATTGAAATTTTTGCAAATGCCAAGACAAGGAAAAAATACGTTATTTGTCGATAAAATTTCCCCTTAAAAATTTGATACCTTTTGTAAATCCCAAAACCCACTCCCAATTTAGTCTGTATTTACTATTAAAAGTTATATCATAGATGATTTTTATGTTTATGGTTTATAGTTACGGGGTTACGGGCAAATTTTAACCACATCTTATAATGTATTATCACTTCTACTTTTTAAATGTGCCTTTATACTACATTGTGATATGAGATACTACCAAATTTATCACAGCTGTGTTAATAAACAAGTATCGAAATATTGCTTCTTTAATAGCGTAAGGGGGAATAGAGTGGGGGTGGGGTGGGGGGCACAGAATGAATTTTGTGTGCCAATGTCTTCAAATATTTTGGGCCCCTCTGCGGTGGGAGGGGGGGGGAACCTGAAATAGAAATGTGCCCCATGTCCAATATCAGAATGATCGGGCTCTGTCTATATGTATCGCGTTGTTTTGAAATTTGTTGCATGTTATCAAAATCGTGTTATACGAGATTTTGAAATAATGCAAATCAAACAGTGTGTGTATCAAAACAAAAGTCTTAAGCTGCAAATTTTATAATCGCTGAAATTTTGGTTTATTAAAACACACAAAAGAAATCGGGGAATTAAAACTTCCAACGGCCCCCTAATCCAAAATTAGATTTTCTGTAAACGATACAACTTAATTCTTTTACATACCTCAAATTAAAACTATTATGCATAACAAGAAAACTTTCTTTACTAAGAACAAAACAGATATGAGGGAAAAAAATTGAGGATTTCTGTAACAATAAAGTTTGTTTGAGCAACAACAGCGAAACAAAATATAAAATAAAACGAATAGAATTATTCTATTTATTTTATTTCATACTAGTGATAACTGCACGGCTTTGCCCGTAGTAGAAAATTAAAAGTTCATTTGGTTCGCCTGTATATTTACAAATAATGGATGAGAAATTTCTCGCCAATTTGCTATGGCTATTTGCTCGCCCATGTTACGGTTCCGCGTTATAATAATTTGGTAATTTAATCCTCCACGTTATGATAATTTGCTCAGTAAAATGTTCTTAAAATTATAATATAAAAAGAAAAAAAATTGAATTTTCGAAACATTGTTCTAGGTGCATACCTCCATGCTACAAACTAATTTTGCATCAAATTTTATGAAACTCGGCCGTGCGGTTTAGGCGCTGTGCGCGTAACAGAGATCCAGACATCCAGACAGAGAGACTTTGAGCTTTATTGTTAGTAACGATTTTGTTTCGGTTACATTATTTTATTTATCATTCGCCAAAAAATTTGGCTTATGTTCATTCTTAATGCTATTTTCCTAAAATGTATTGGAAACAGAATAATTTTCATCTTTTTGCTTTCAGAACGCTAATGAGTAAAATTAAATTTTTTAATGTTAAAAGTGTTACATGGGAAAACCAAGCTTTCGAGCCGGAGACAGACACAATTTTCGTATCAGTTTCATAAAAACAAAGTAGAAATCTTTTTAGAGTTAATATCATCCATTTTTTTAACAGTAGAACAAAAATAAAATTCAATCTTTTAAAGTTTGTTTCATATTAAAACCCTGTAGTATTAAATTCAAGTTTTGTACCGTGTAATATCGAATCCGTGTTATAATATGTCACAAATTTCGTACCGTGTAATTTGTACCGCGTTATACGAGGGACGAATGTATATAGATTTGTAGACATGGTATTTCCGATATGTAATTTTTCTTTCGTTTGTAACCCTTGTTTACAAACTTAATGAAAAAGAATTAAAAATCGGCAAATTTCCAACTCGAAAATTCAAACTTACAACTCTATTTTAATTAGGAAACACATTATTAAATAATGGGGTTGTTTCCGATTTTTCAAAAAGATTTTTTTTCTGAAAGAGCATGGCCAAAAACATGGGTAAGATACTTTTTTTTTCTTAATTTTGACTTATTTTCTCTCTTTAAAAATAAAAAATCTTAAACGGCATTCAGGCGTTGTTTTCATTTTCACCGCTGACGTCACAGGTGAGCAAATCACTAGGTTTAAGAGACTAAAGTTTCAAGACGCTGCCAAACTTCGATAAACGAATTTTTTTTTTTTTTTTTTTTTTAAGCTAACAATTCTCGTGCCGCTAATAAACTGTTCGCGTTGTAAAATCATTAAAACGCGATATCTTGTCCGAAAAGACAATCACGCGCTTCAATTCCAGATGGCTTTCATCTTTTGTGACGTCACACGATGAAACATTTTGGTTTAAAAATCAGACATTTTAAAGAATTAATTAAAAATTAAATGTTGGGAAAACAAAAGTGTTTTCTGTGTCCATGATTTTTTTTTCCTTGGCTTATTCAACCAATTTCATTGACTAAAAGTAGTACTTTTAATTGAAGGCAGCAACCCCATGTGATTTAACTTCTTAATATATGTAAAATTACAAAATAGCTAAATTTAAAGTGCAGTAAAATTAGTTGACTTTTCTGTTGCAATATTTTTCTTCCTTATTTTCAGTCTGCTTCTGTGAAATTTATTAGAAATTATTCCTATAATATACACTGGTGTGCAAAAATTAAGGACGAAGTCGAAAAATTAGCATATCAGCTGAACGAAGAGGCAGAGCGGACAGAAAAACCAATCAGGAGATTAAGTAAGGTGATGTACGGTAGCACATGCGCAGATATGCAGGCAGACGTAATGGGTGAGTGTCTGAGTAATATAAAGCATGTTGTCGGGGTAAGATCAGTATTTCTGGCAAAGAGATTGCACGCCGTATAGCAGTTAAAATCACACCGAGTTGCTGCCTCAGCGAGAAATGGCGAATAATCAATCTGTTAGACGACATGTGGATGCTTTTACCCGAGGTCGAATCATTGGGAAGTTGGAGGAAGGCCGCAGTGTGACAAGTGTGGCGGCGGAGTTCGGAATGGCTCACAGCATCGTTTCACGACTTTGGAGACAATTTCAAACTACAGGAACAGCTATCCGGGGGTTCAGTAGTGGTCTTCCACGACGAACCACACCCGCAGATGACCGGTATATTGTCTTACAGGCCAGAAGAAACAGGCAGCAGACAGCGGGAAAAATCGCTAGACACACGACACATGCGACTGGACGACCGATATCGCATTTTACCGTAGCTAGAAGACTGCACGGTGGTGGTCTCTTTGCACGACGCCCTATACGGTGTGTACCTCTGACGCCTGCCCATCGGAGAAGGCGTTCTCTGTGGTGCCGGGAACACCAGAATTGGAGAGACAATGAATGGGGACGAGTACTCTTTACAGATAAGAGCAGATTCAGTCTGAGTAGCGATTCTCATCGCATACTCATCTGGAGAGAGCGGGGAAGCCGCAATCATCCCTCGAACATCATTGAAAGGGACAGGTATGGAGGTCGCGGTGTTCTCGTTTGGGGAGACATCATGCTTGGTAGTCGTACAGACCTTCACATCTTTGACGCAGGTTCAGTCAACGGGACCCGTTATTGTAACGAGATTCTTCTTCCATATGTGCGTCTTTTTAGAGGCGCTATGGGTTCGCAGTTCCTTTTCATGGACGACAATGCACCTCATCGCACAGTAGCTGCCGAACAGCTCTTAGAGAGTGAGGATATTGAACGTATGGATTGGCCGGCACGATCTCCGGATCTCAATCCCATCGAGCAGGCATGGGATTTTCTAGGCAGACGCTTGGCAGCTCGTACTTTACCACCAGTAACTATTCTGGAGCTTCGATTGCCGCTGCAAGACGAATGGGCAGCAATGCCTCAACAACTCATTGACACCATCATTCTCAGCATGGACAGACGCTGTGAAACCTGCCTAGCAGTCGGGGGAGATCATATCCCCTACTAAAGACCGGATGTTTCATGCTGGACACCCATCACAGGGATGTTTCGGCCTTCAGTCGCATTGCGCTCCATGCTACTTTTTCAATAAAGCTTCTTTTTATCCCTCTGATTTCTCTTTTAGTATGTGTTGCTTACATTACACATGTCCTTACGTATTGGGGATCTTACGGTATTAAATGTGTTGATTTGGAAAGCTTTTGTACAAAGTTATATTGAAAAAATCGTCTCGTCCTTAATTTTTGCACACCAGTGTTATAGAAAAAGTCACATTCGATGTAAAGATTTTTAATGGTCAACCCCAATATCTTTAGTCAGCAACCTTATACTTAGGTTTTCCACGAGTAGTTTTAACTACTCTTTATGTACTTAAAATATACCACCAACTCAGTTATTCCCTCCGAGGACTGCAGTTTCGTGCTTTTTAGCACTCATCAGCCCGGAATAGGAATCACATGAGCTGGTGGTGAAAATCCTCTTAAGGGAGCCAAGAGAGCCAAACAAACTGGTAGCTAAAGTAGAATTAGCACACCAGATGAATGCCCGCAGCAATGGTGCGGTTCAACTCAAAGATTGATGGCAAGGCATGGTATTTTGTAGTAAGTTACCGCCCCTAAGCCAGGGCTAAGGCAGAAATACTTAAAATATACCGGAAAGCACGAAACTACAGTCCTCGGATTGAATAACTGAGCTGATGGTATATTTTAAGTATTTCTGCCTTAGCCCTGGCTTAGGGGCTGTAACTTACTACAAAATACCATGCCTTGCCATCAATCTTTGAGTTGAACCGCACCATTGCTGCGGTCACTCATCTGGTGTGCTAATTCTACTTTAGCTACCAGTTTGTTTGGCTCTCTTGGCTCCCTTAAGAGGATTTTCGCCACCAGCTCATGTGATTCCTATTCCGGGCTGATGAGTGCTAAAAAGCATGAAACTGCAGTCCTCGGATGGAATAACTGAGCTGGTGGTATATTTTAAGTATTTCTGCCTTAGCCCTGGCTTAGGGGCGGTAACTTACTAGAAAATACTCTTTATGTATCTGTGCAAGTGTTATGATGCTAATCACGCTCTCTGTCATTAGCATTTTAATAGCTCCCCGTTGCGAATTATACGAATGCTTATTGAATAAAGCTTAACTGGTAAATGTTAAATATATTAAATTTCATCGGTTCTTTCAGTATTAACCATGAAATTGATATCAGACATTGCAAATCAAAACCGTACAGGATGTTGCATAGAAAGCACGAAAAAAAAACACGAATAATTTCATAATCGCATGTTTAACAGTTTTATTTCTGTTAGATGTGAAAGAACCAATTGAAACGGCTATAGTACACAACACCACAGTTCAGATTAAAAAAAATATAAAACGATCCCCGGAAAAAGATTTCGAAATGCTTGAAAACGTTTTTGAAAATTTATACAGATGATTCCATAACACTCAGAAACGTTTCTGGAAACTTCATGAACTGTAGATGTGTCAATGTATTTAGAAGCGTTTTTTAAAATTACAGAAAGAGATTTCCGAAGTACTCAAAAACGTATCCGGAAATTACAGAAAGATGATTCCGAAATACTGACAAATGCTTTTTGAAAACTACAGAAAGAGGGTTCTGAAATACTCAGAAACATTTCGGGAAATTACAGAAAGAGGATTTCAAAATACTTAGAAACGTTTTTGAAAATTTCATGAACTGCAGCTGCCTTATATATTTACAAACCTTTTCGGATTTATTTTCCAGTGTGGCCTACATGCGCCAATTTGGCACACCCACCTTAGAGATTTCATTTTTAATTTAACTTTTGACTTAATTGTATTTGTTTTAACTTATCACTGTCGTTTTTTTTAATTTTTCAGGATTTTTGACAAATTGTTTAGTTCTTATAAAAAGTGAATTTTTCCAATCCTGTTTTTTTTTTTTTTTAATTCATTTTTATAATTTCATCCGCTCTTTTGATTGCAGTTCAGATCAAATTTTTCCAAAACTATTCCGTTCCCCACGCTACGTCTTAAGGTTCTAAAGTTTTACGTATTATAAGAAATCTGTTTAATTTGACTAATGCCCTTCTCTTACTCATCTTCTTTCAAGTTACTATACATGACGTTTTAATTTCAAAAAATGAAAAGCAGAAAAGGAGTGAATTTGTAAAACTCAAGATGAGTTTAATGATGATAAATTATTTACGTGCAATTTATTGCGTAGCTGGAAAGATTTGGCCTGTTGTTGATGATGTCAGAGGAAGAACGCAAAGATGGTTATCGGGAGGTTTCTTCCGGAAATTTGTCAAAATAGCAAATTTTAAAAAAGGAGTTTTAATCAGTTTTCGGTGGATGACAGAGAAGAGGAAAGGGGTTAAGGGTCAAGGAACTCCCCGGAGAAGTTTACGAAATTCGCAATTTTATACAGTTAGGTAAAGTTAAGGGAAAAGGAGTGTGTGTAATGGATTAACTTTAAAAACTATGTGACGATAGAGGTTTCGAATTTATTGAAGCAAAAATTACAATCCACATACAGATTCAATAAATATTCATTGCTATATATTCGGTCAGTCCAATAAATTTTTCAAGGGATGTAAATATGTTACCATCGAATGGACTAATTTAAAAACAGTTGAGCTACACTTGTGTGCAATGACAATGCTTTCCAACTTAATTACGTAAACATATTTCAGGTTTCTGAACTTCACCTCGGCAAGCATCAGAGGCCAGTAATGCATTAACAACAAACAAGGACCCCTTCCCCTTTGCCAAATCATTATCCTCCGGAGGCGATGAAACGAACATCTTGCAAAGGATTCTAAATATGCTTTTCCCTTTCAAATTTATTCAAGGAAAAACTACTATCCACATACTGCTTCAAAAAAATTTTTTTGCTGTGTGTTTACACATTCCAGTAAATAAGTAGTCTAGAAAGGTGATTATATTTATTAATTTAATAGAAATCAAGTGTCACATTATGTGGCAGTACTTTCAAGCTCAGTTACGTCAACATATATCCAGGTTCCTAGAAATATTTTCAGGCTCCTGTACTTCACCTCGACAAGTATCATTGGCCAAGTAGTCCTTTGACAACAAACGCGAACACCACTCACCTTGCTTTATCGTTATCCTCTGGAGGCGAAGAAACGAAAATATTTTCAAGGGTGAGTTTACCTCGCTCCCTTCTAATTTATTCGAGCAAGAATTGCTGTCCACATAACTTCAATAAATGTTCCTTACTATGCGTTCATCGTTCAGTCATTCCACTGAATTTGTCTAGTGAATACATGTATGATCTCTTTAATATGAATTAATTTCGATAGGAGTTGAGTTTCATACTTGGCAGTTCTTTTCAACTTAATTATGTCAACATATTTCAGGTTCCTGAACTTCACCTCGGCAAGCATCCGTGGCCAAGTAGTCCTTTGACAACAAACGAAAACACCTTCCCCCTGATTAATCATTATTCTCTGGAAACAAAGAAACGAACATCATTTCAAGGATAAGGGGAACAGGAGACCTCGTTCGTTTCGAATCTACTGAAACAAAAATTAATCCACATGTTGGTTCAATAAATATTATTTACTATGCGTTCGGTCATTCTAATAAATCATTTATCATTCTAATATATCATTCTAATCTAATAAGATGAATATGTTTGCTTTACCATGGAATAATTTAATAGGAGTTAGACGTCTCATTATGGCTCAGTGGCAGCACTTTCCACGCCAACATATTTCAAGTTCCCAAACTTCACTTTGGTAATCATAAGAGAACAAGTAGTTCTTTGACATTGAACGCGAATACCTCCCCCTTGCCGGATCAATATCCTTTGGAGGCGAAAAAACGAACATCTTTTAAGAAGAAGACCAGGAGGCTTCGTTCCCTTCAAATTTATTTAAACAAAAATTACAATCCACATATAGATTTAACAATGAAGCAGTGAGAAGCAATGGGATGTAAGTGGACATTTTCAAGTTTTGAGTAAAACGCGTTTAAAGATAACATCGTAGGTAGACTTTTATTGATTTTTTTTTTCAAAATCATGCTGTATTGCAGCAACTACCAGGGTTACTAGTACCATCTCTTGTCCCAATGACAGAGGAGAGGTTCACCTACCATGTGTACTGGTATCTCCAAATTTTTAATTTTGCCACTTACATCCCTTTGTTTCTCACTGCCTCAAATATTCTTTGCTATGTATTCAGTCAATCCAGAGAATTTGTCACGTAATGTAAATATGCTTGCATTACCATGGACTAATTTAATGACAATTGAGCTACACAGTCGCAATGGTAGTAGTGCTTTCCTACTAATTACTACAATATATTTCAGGTTCCTGAACTTCACCTCGGCAAGCATCAAAGACCAATAGTCTTTTGACAATAAATGCGAGCACCTCCCCCTTGCCGGAACATTTTCCTATGGAGGCGAAGAAACAAACATCTTTTTGAGGAGGTAGGAAACAAGAGACCTCGTCCACTTCGAATTCATTCAAGCAAAAATTACAGTCCACATAAATATTCATCGCTATATATTCGGTCAGTCCAATAAAATTGTCAAGGGATGTAAATATGTTTGCTTTACCATCGAATGGACTAATTTAATAAGAATTGAGCTACACTTGTGTGGCAATGGCAGTACTTTCCAACTTAATTACGTCAACAAATTTCAGGTTCCTGAACTTCACCTCGGCAAGCATCAGAGGCCAATAGTCCTTTGACAACAAATGCGGACACCTCCCCCCTTGCCGGATCATTATCCTCTGGAGGCGAAGAAACGAACATCTTTTCAAGGAGGAGGGGACCTCGTCCTTTTCGAATCAAGCCAAACGGAGAGAAAACTTTTGTTGTCCGATGGTGTCCGAAGAAGCACTGGGCCATGGACGGAGAGTCTCGCAGCGGAACCAATACAATGGGAACAGGAAGTCTTTTGAAAAAGGCGGGAACAATGGCGGGGCACGCGACGAGCACGGGTACGGTTAATTTCGTCTTGGGGCATTATTGGGCAAAGATGCCTCCAGGCTGATAACGAACCGCAGGTGGTATGCTGCAGTTGATAAATTGTGATATGTTGGATTGCGTAAGTTTTCATTACAAATTCCTAAGGGTGTCTGAATTACGGTTTTTTGTTTTTACTCAAGTCAGAGAGGTTTTTTTTTCTTTTTTAATTTATAAAACATTTTTTTTTTTTTAAATCTCTATCAAGAAAATGCAAGAAAATGTTCATTATATAAAATTCAAAATACACGAAAAATACATTTATAACTGAAAAATATTTTTAACAAAAAAGTTGAACCTGAAGCCGCAAAATAAATTCGATTCATTTCGAATTTTCTCGCTACGTAATCTTGAATCTAGTACTCGTTAATGATTAATGCCTGTAGCACACGTTATGTTATCATCCCATATAGTTTTCTCTCAACCTGTAATCTGTCTTTTAAATATAGTTAACAAAAATATCCGCATATGTTCGCTTCATTAAAAAGCTTGCTAAAAGACATCTTAAAAAAAATCTAGACTAGATATGTAACTCGAGAGTATTCTCCCTAAGTTGAGATTTGAAGACCGATCGCAAACATTTTTATTATACAGGGTACGGCTATCAACCTCCCGCATTTGGTGGGGGTGCTGTGTGAATCGTGGTGGATATCCGGGATTGGAAGTGGTGCCGACCAGTGGCGCACAAAGAAATTTTTCAAGGAGGGGGGGGGGGGGAGTCCAGCAGGATCGAAGTTTGACCATTCTCATATCATAGTCCAACAAGCATCCAAACGTATTTTTTTGATTTTATCCATTGTTGAGGGGAAAAAACATTAATAATTTTTTTGAATGATTACTTGGCATTAATTAATAAAATTTATTTATTAATAACCAGCACTTAATTAAAATTCTAGAAAACACAAAAAAAATGTATTTTACTTTTCTCATAGTTAAAAATAAAAACAGCGAAGCAAAATCGTTATTACAAACCAATTTTTGTTTATATACAGTTCGAATTTGCACAAGAAAAAGTGAGAAAATAAATTTTACTTTTCCGTTTATTAAATCTCAAATTATTGTCACCTTTGCTTGGAATTATTTTACGACTACATATATAGGATTATAGTTAATCAAAGAAACTCGAGGGCGATGGGATGGGTCCGGAACCCCTAGACCCTTTGTGTGCACACTGGTGCTGACAGATAGCAGTGTGCGTACCTTTTGCAGTATAATAGTAGTAGTACTGAAGCAATGGCATGGCGGCGCAGTGAGCATCGACATGTGTTGTGGAGGCAAGAGAAATTATTCAGGTTGTGAAAATCACGGTTTTTTTCTTACTTTCCTATCATGGATGGACTTTCTCACATGGGTCTAATTTTTCAGCGTTAAAATGGTCTGATGTCAGCCACGCGTTTTTGCTTTCAATGTCTCCTGTGGCTCAGATGTTTGATACCCAGACATGATATTTTCTCTGTTTATAACAGGATCATGACTGCTAAGTTGGAACCGAATGCGAAATAATCCCTCAAAAATTAAAGTGCAGTCGAGCCCGTATAATGGAACAGCCAATTTTCCACGAAAAATTATTAAGTGGGATATTCCATTAAACGGGGTTAAAATAATAGACAACAATACTTTGGTACATTGAAAATGTATTACATAAAGCGGAATCTTTTTTTAATATAGCCGATTCTAATAAGCGGGCTTGATTGTATCACCCTTATACGAACAAACTCCTCCGCAACATACGACGATGCTCATCGCGTTATGCCATTGTTGTTACTGATACACTTTTATTTGAATTTCAAGGACAATTACAATGTGTCATTATTTAAGTATTGGTCTATACATAAACTATAAATTTCGCCAAAGCCGTAGGCGGAATACTCAATTTAGAAATGCTGCGAACGTATTTTAAGTATATGCATGTGGAAATGACGTACGCATATGGGAATGACACTGGGGGGCGGGGGAGGAGAGATATATTTACTGAAGTAATGAATTATATTTAACTTCCAAAAGTAAAGGGGTTGCCCGTTCACTTTTTAGAGTTAAAAAATTTATGATCGATCGAAAAGTGCTTTTTTGCTGGGTGGATTTATTTATTTCAAAGAAATAAAAACTGAAAGTTACAAATGACTGCACTGATCTCATGTTATTTCATAAGAATGAAACTTTTAATTGGAAGAGGAGTGTTTACGGTGTCTATCCATCCTGACTATTGTGGCCATGCTCCCCAATTTTTAAAGCCAATTTAGTCAGTATTGTTAAAATCCAATAATATAGCTCAATTTTCCAAAAAAAAAAAAAAAAAAACAGTTTCAGTGGCACCGTCCCCTATTTTCTTCCACGCCTTTTGCCCCCCTCCCCTTTTTGGTTCACCAGCCGCTTGTAGTCATTTCCGTTATTTGTCAGTGGGACGCCCCATCAACCTCTTCTAAACAGTCTTATGATTTGTCAAAATTGTCGATCATTCGGGACGCCTTCCAAAATACCAAGGACAGCACCCGGGATAGGTAAATTTACATATTTAAAAGTAATGATGATTTATGGAGATATATTTTTATAATAATCTATCATTCACACACGGTTTGAACGAACCACGTCAATATGGGAGATCATTTGAATTGATAATTGTAAAAAAGCCAGAAACAAGTCAAAATACAGTTGAGCCTCCATATATCGAACTTCCACATATCAAAATTTTCTATACATCGAAATCCCAGCAAATTTCTATGTTCATTACATAGAAAAATTGTTTTCTATATATCGAAAAACTTTCTATGTATCGAATTTTTTTTCGAGACATTCGTTTTTTTTTTTTTTTTTTCACTTTAGACTGTTTGTCTCATGAAAAATGAAGGTTAGGGAAGAAAATTATGTTTACTAAAGGTTGCTAAGACACTCATAAGAAATCTGGGTTTGAGGGGTGTGCAGATAGGTCGTTGTTCCGTTCTGGAGTTCTTAAATTCCCTCAAGTTTATTTCAAATCTTACTTGTAACCAGTAACACTGTAAAATCAGTTTCAAGTTATCCTTTTTGTCTGTTGGTTATCATTCCTAGTCTTTTTAGCTTCAGTAAAAATCATTCAAGTTAAGTAGATTGATTTTTTACTTTTCTCTCGATTACATTGTCAAAACGAAAATCCCCTTATGTTGCGAATCAAGTTGAACTGCCGAAGAATGAAGATATGTATGAAGGCACAAAAATGTAATTTCTGTTATAATTTTTCCGTTATTGACTTTCGTTTAATCCGATGCGCGTAAAAATTAGAAATTGGGTTTCATGCACGAAAATTAGCTTTAATTTTAATGTTTCAGGAGATTTTTATGATGAAATAAGATCGTTTCTATATATCGAAATTTCTATGTATCGAATTTTTTTCCAGCAATTTGCTACTTCGATATATGGAAGTCCGATATATGGATATTGGCGGCTCCTACATATTCCTAATTAGGGCATTGCCCCCCATGAAAACTTCCACAAGGGGGGGGGGCATGAGAGCCGGTACTTGAGCGATCATATATTTATTTATATTCATCATGTACCATTTACCTAAAAATTCATTCCCCAAAGCGGTCCCTAAACCGCTCATTTTCAGCGCTCAATCTCTGTCACACTAATGCACCACAATTAACGAAAACATAAGCCACCTCAAAAATAAAACACGAATAAAGAACGATGATCTGACTGCTTTCGCAATCACACCCTCCATCTGGCTGCATGTCCGGCTCCCGGATAGTCCTGAATTATAGATTGGAATACCCCTGGCTTTCAATTAGCTCTAATACCTGAATGAGAGACACCACTTGGCTTAAGTGGCCTTCGCTGTAAGGATCTTAATAATTCAAGGGGCCATTTTATTATTGTTATTATATTATGGTCTGGAAGGGGGACTTTTCCGTAACTGGGAACGTTAAACGGGAACGTGACTGGAATGGAATACGTTGACGCACTTTTGATGGGCTTTTTTGCTCCTACAGATTTTGGATCACTGTGGGTAGATGTAGCATAACCATTTTCAACAGAACAAAAAGCATAGAGATTTTAACACGAAAATGAATCGTGTCGCTTGAAAGGGTTAAAATACCGGCTTGCCTCTCACAATGTGTTGTGGTGACTTTTCATTTATGAAAAAAAAAAAAAAAAAACGATTAATAAGAAAAATTAAATGATACTTTTGAGCGAGGGAAATTTGAAGATAAATGTAAAATTTTCGTTACCCCCCCCCCCCCCCCTATGGTTTTTGAAGGGAAAAACGCTATCAAGTTTGAAAGTTAAACGAGAGAACGCAATGCATCAGTTAATACTAATTAACTTTTTTTAAACTTATTGTTATTAACGGATTCTAACATCGCAAAATTCGTTATATTTGGGTGCATTATTTTGAGTATCTAAGGTAAAACCACCAGTAGTTAACCCTGTAACTAGTTGTTGACTCCAAGGGCGCCCATATGTGGGGGGGTGGGAGTTGGGGCTCAAGCCCCTGTCCCCTTTGAAGTTAGAACTGCTTTGACTTAATACTTTTTTCTTTGCAAAAATGTAAAAACATTTCTTCTCCAGCCATTAATGAATTAGTTATTAAAAGTATCAAATTGTAATAATTCTAATCTGTTCTGATATCGGTTTCTATGAGGAAAATATCTTGCTAAAGCATGATGGGGAAGTTTGAAAGTTTGTAAGCCCCTCCCTTAAAATTTTCCATATGGACGCCCTTGGTTGACTCTGTTAGTGGACACGGCAATAATAGTTGACACTTTACAAATGTAGAGCTGAAAGGTAATCATTGCAAATTTAAACATCACTATTTTATATGCAAAGTACCGACAGCCTGGTTATGACATCCAGACTCTGCTTTTTAAATATTTTATAATGTTGCAATAGGGAAATTGACTGAAATTTTGAAAAGTTAACGGTATTTTAAAAAGTATCTACAATGCACTCGGATAAAGATTCTACAGCAATTAATCTTATCTGTAAAGCGAATCACTTCGTTTTCCTTAACTGATATTCCGCTAACAAAATACAAATACTGTAATCTAAAAAATCTTTAAAAATAGATTTCTTTCAGTATTTCTGATTTATTTTCATCTTCCTGGTACAGATTTGAGATTCTTCTCTACTATGGTTAAAATATGTAATTGTGTCGTAACAGCTTCGTGTTTTGTCAATCTTTCTGTATGATGTAAAAAAACAGCACCTCAAATTGATTTTTAAAAAAAAGATTTATCTAAAAATGAGAGAGATGATGAGAAAAAAGTTTACAACACGCTAGTTTACAATTTAAAGCATCTATAATCACCAATGCTAACGCTGGAGGTTGCTACAAAGTTCATAATGCTACAAAACGTTTTTCAGGTGCTAAACCACGCCACATTTTTTGTCTTACATTTTCACAATTAAAAAACTATATCAATTTTTAGTTGTAATTGTACAAAAAGGCATCTAATTAAGCAAGATTTAATTTTCAACAAATGTTTGTCATTGAGAAATATCTGAAGCATATTTTCATGAATGTTTTATATTTTGAAATTCAACCCTCTTTTGCAACCCTTTTGAATAGGTTTTGACTGCCAAGTCCAACTTTCCGAAAGTGGTAAAACGATTTCTTATTATTTTCTCCACTTTAAAGTTGTGTGTTCCTTTCCAATCTAATGAGGGTCTCTTAGCTCTTCTAACATGGGAGCTGCTGCTTCCCTAGTTAAGTCCACCTACTTTGCATTCCTTTCTATTTGTCCAAGTCTGAAAGGGCGGTAACTTTCAGAACTTATCTACTCGCCCCCCCCCCCCCCCCCCCCCCCCCGTCATTCTTCAGGTGCCATGGGTTTTCTAAATTATTCTCTAGTCTAAATAACACAGGTCTCTTATCTCTTGTCAGATTCAAAAATTCCTGCAATAAACTTTTTTAGATATTTTCATTAATATACAAATATATTGAAAATGTATCAAATTGCAAAGAAACATTCGATCCTGCGTCAGCAGCTCGATGTGGCGTCGTAACCGGAGTCTCACCTGAAAGTACTGTCATAAAATCCGGAGCCTCTTAACATTAAGATTATATACCATAAGTTCGGGGCTATGAAAAAGTGACGTGTCTTCCGGAGCTTCGTGAAATCCAAGTGTCGCGATAACAAGGCTTGACTGTAATTACCATTTCTTTAAAAAAATTAAGTTGTGTATTCCTTGTTAAAATATCGATATGCTAGCGAAACGAGTTGATAGAATGGATGAGAAATTACTAACACCCCCCCTCCCCTTCCAATCGCTTGTTCTCGAACTCGCACAAACAATTTCTTCGCGCTCCTCCCAGAACCGCTCGTAACATTGTTTCATACACCGTCAGTCGCGTGCCACCCGACGCGAGCAATTTACCCTTGTCGGCCTTTGTGCACGAATCACAATGTCAATGAATTCATAGAGAACTAACAGATAGCCATGAAATGGACATTACGCCGCACTCCAAAGCCATTGTCGGGCTCTTTTGTGGAGATATACCGTGTGTATGTGCTTTATTTATTTCCTTTTTAACCCACCGCTAGAACGTTTTCGTTTCTTTTGTTGGGTTGTTTCTTTTGGTCTCTTGTTATTACGACTCCGTTTCATATTTGTGGTGGTTCTATTTATTTACAAGCGGTAGCCGCACGTCTTTGCCCGTAGTAGAAAAATTAAAGGGTCATTTGGCTCGCTTGTTTTGCAGATAAATTAAATCCACCAGTGGTGGTAAAAATAAAATCATAGGAAAATAACAAAATCAAATTTTCGAAAAATCGCTTCTAGGTGCTCACCGCTATGCTACGAATTAATTTTGTGCCAAATTTCACGAAAACCGGCCGAACGGTCTAGGCGCTATGCGCATAACAGAGATCCAGACATCCAGCGATCCAAAGACACAGATTTTCAGCTTTATTATTAGTAAACATTTATCTTTGGGGAAAACGAGGAGCATTTGATTTACTTGAAGATATTTTGTGGTATATATTTTTCATAGGTAAAGAAACGTAAAAATTTTCGATCTTTATTCGTCAGTTTAGTTTAATGAGGTTTTAACTGGTTTTCCCCAAAACTCTCCAAACTTCAGCATTTCTCGTTTTTCTTTTCAGTAAAAATGTCGACCAATAAATGGTCTCAACATATGATGACATCCAAAGTCATTTGTATAATCAGAGTGTATTGCAATCATTCGAAGATAAATTCAATTTTTGCACCAACTTAGATATTTTCTGGCGAAAACTTCTCGCAGTGAATACTCAGCACTTTCAATTTATGATGTGTAGGATAACTTAGTCCTACATGACAAAGTATATTTTAAAGAAATTCCTGCGTTTCGCTAGAAAAAAAAAACTATTTTTCTTACTATAGTATGTAACATTTTTTTTTCAAAACAATTTAGTCATTAAGTTATAAGGGTGAAATTTGCCGTTTTTTTTTCTAAAAAATGTTTTACTTATTTATTTATTTTGTGTTCATTCCAAATGCTTCCTAATTTTAAATGTAGAACACCAAGTTTTGTTAATTTTATTATTGAAATTTTGTACTTTTTACAAATTGATCTCAAAGTTTTGTTGATAAAAATAGTTTTATAACGAAGGTTTTCCATAAAGAATTATATCTAAAGAAAGCTTCTATTTACAAATTGAAAATAGTTAATTGAATATCAGAAGCAGCAAAACATTTTATTTTTTACGTAAAATATAATAGTATCCGAAGAGTGTTGCAAATCCATTGGAAACTAGCTTAATTCAGAAATCCAATATCCGAATAACATGCCAGAATGCTAATCCTTCAAACAGAAAGATATCTACTTTCGTATGGCACATGCATTCACATGCACCATTTTAATTAAAAAAAAACCAAATTTTAAAAAATCCGCTTGACACAGAAACCGAAAATTACCTTCCAAAAGCCTGTGATGTCCACTTTGAGAATTTTAGGTTCCGAAACTTAAACGTACACTCAAATAATAATTTCCTCTTAAATCATCCGAAACAGCTTTAATATTTTTCCTAATACCGCCCTTTTTTTTCTCACACTTATCATACCAGACAAAAGAACACGCGGAACAGATAAATTACCACGTCAAATTTCCGAACTGTTTGTTTGAAAAAAATGATAAAACAAAAGTAAAATTTAACTTCCTCATACAAACACTCCGCCCAAATTTCCTCAAACCTATCATCCATCAAATCAAACAAAAAGGAGGGAAATGGAATATTTTACAATAAAAGGAACTTTTGATTCAAATCTTGAAATGGACAACAGGGATTGAGTTTTCTCAAACCCTGGTTGGCTCTTCACTATTTCCGTGAAATGTGGCTTTTGGCAAGAGTGAGTTTTTTGATTGATTGACTGGGTACTTCTGACTTTTTTTTTTTCATTAAACGAAATGTGATAAATTTTCTTTGCGTAGACACGTGTGAAATTAACTACTATTCAATAAAACTATGTCAAATGAAATATTTTTACTCAATTCTTTCTTAATACTTCATTTTCACTTCAATGCATGTGCATCAAACATACTATTGATTTAAAACGAAATATTAAGCAATAAATTTTTCTTAAGGTCCTTTTTTTTTAATGAAAATATTTTTATTTTTACATGATTAAGTTTATTTTTGTCCTGGCCTATCAGCTTGTCTTTTCAAAATCATCTTAGCTTGAATTTATAAAGCTTACTCATGAAAACGTTAATATGCGGGAAGCATATCATTGATCTCAGATTTTGGCATCGGATGGGTGAATTCCAAAAATTTAGCAGTTTGCGTAGTTAATGATTAGCTGGGTAGTTACTTAAAAAAACTTTTTTACTCCTGTCGAAACGGTGATTTGCAAAAACAATCACTTTGCGTCAAGTTCTTGATGAAACAACCAGGGGTGTTCCCGAGGGTATACCCTACGACGCCGTATACTCTCAAACATTTTTTAGAAACACAGCGTATACCTTCAAGTTTCAAAAATTTTCATCGTATTACATTAAATAACACATTATGTATATCATCGCATATTCGCATACACATATTGTGCGTTATGAATTACTGGGAGTATACCCTCATAAAAATTGATGGGGACATCACTGGAAACAACATTAGCATAATAATCTGCAACACTGTCAAATTCATGAATGAGCAGTGCCCGACAAAGCTCGGACGTCTAAAAAAATACCTTGGCCACTAGTTTTACTTCCTTTTACAAAAAAGGAAGTATTGTATTCGCGAAAAAAATTTCACTCAAAAATCGCCCTTAATTTCCATTTTGCTCACCCCCAAATGAATGTTGAGTTTTTTTTTCGATTCGACCACATGCGGAAAAGTGCCTAAGAATGTATAGACACGCGAAATATCCATTTTGACCATCACCGAGGTAATTACAACGACTTTTCTCGTGACGTCTGTATGTATGTGCGTATGTGTGTATGTGCGTATGTGTGTATGTGCGTATGTGCGTATGTGCGTATGTATCTCGCATAACTCAAAAATGGTATGTCCTAGAAAGTTGAAATTTGGTACATAGACTCGTAGTGGGGTCTAGTTGTGCACCTCCCCTTTTGGTTGCTTTCGGATGTTCCTAAGGGGGTCTTTTGCACCTTTTTGGGGGGAAATCATTGTTAATATCAATGCAAACTTAAGTGGTGTTATAATTTGGTAAACACTTGGTGACGTATCGCCAAGCTTTTGGTCGCCAAGTTTTTTCGCCAACTTGGCGACGATTTTTTTTGTTATAATATTCTAAGATATTATTGGAATTTTTTGTGATGCATGTAAATTAAATATTTGATAATGACTTTAAATGATAGTTTTAAAATATATTGTCACTTTGAATTGTTGTAAAATAATTTCTTGAAATTAAGTAGTTTATTATTATTTTTTTTGTTTTGTTTTTACAAGTATTTTATGTGCAATAGATAAATATATTTATAAAAATGAAATTGAGTAAAGAGTACCTAGAATAATTTTTCAAAAAATAAGCAAATTTATGCTATAAGTAAAACCAGCAGTGTCCCTTCGAAGAAAGATAATCCTATTCATTTTTTAAGAAAACAAAATTACTTAAATCAAACGGATAGTCAAAACGATTTTTACTTCCTTTTACAAAAAAGGAAGTATTGTATTTGCGAAAAAATTTTCACTCAAAAATCGGCCTTAATTTCCATTTTTCTCACCCCCGAATTAATGTTGAGTTTTTTTTTCGATCCGATCACACGTGGATATATTCCAAGGAACGTACAGACACCCAAAATATCCATTTTGACGACCCCCGAGTTAATTACAACGAATTTTCTCGTGACGTCCGTATGTACGTATGCATGTGCGTACGTGCGTGTGTGTGTGTGTGTATGCATCTCGCATAACTCAAAAACGGTACGTCCTAGAAAATTGAAATTTAATACGTAGACTCCTAGTGGGGTGTAGTTGTGCACCTTCCCTTTTGGTTGCATTCGGATGTTCCTAAGGGGGTGTTTTGCCCCTTTTTTGGGGGAAATCATTGTTAATTTCGATGTAAACTCAAGTGGTGTTATAATTTGTCGCACACTTGGCGATATATCACCAGTCTTTTGATCGCCAAATTTTATCACCAACTTGGCGACAAATTTGGCAATTTTTTTAAATTTTAAATTTGGTCTCAATTTGGCTAATGTTGGTGATATTTAGAGAGTAAACAATTGAATCACATTGAATTTGCCAATAATGGGGAAATGACATTAAATTGAAGTAAAAGGAAGTCATGTGATGCACACATCAGCTCGTTTCAGAAGCCGTAACACTGCATTTTTCTATAAACTCTGAAAAAACAAATTGTCTGGAATAGCGTTTCTCAATATCTTTTAACCCGCGGACATGCAACAGCTTTTGAAACAAATTCGTGGCTGGTTGAGGTTTTTCTTTAAAAATAAATAAAAATAATCAATAATGGTAAATAGTAAAAATAATAATAATAAAAAAAACTTCGACTCGTGAAGAATTTGTGCAATATTTGTTTATTTATTATTCGCCAGGAGTGTTTTTTTTTCTGTTCTTTTTTTCCCTTTTTACTCTGGGACAGCTTGAAAAAAATGTTTCAGGTCGATGCGGTTTCTCTTTGTTATTTACAGAATAACAATAACGAATGGCTCTTTAAATAAAACTTACTTGGTTTTAAAAAAATTGCCCCAAAAATATTTTTAAAAAAACGTAGTTAATAACTGTAATAATTTTTCGTAAGTATAAAAAATCATAGAAAATCACGAAAATTAATCACAAAACTCAAGTAAAAAAGTCGCGCAGTGTATAGTTTTTTGAAATTTTGAAATTGTATCTTCAGAGAGAAGCATTTTTTAGCGTGGTCGGAGAAAAAAATCTTTGAGGACCGGTCAATTTCTATCTGACACCGGTGCCGGCACACCGGACCACTGGTTAAAAAATCACCTAAAACTTTTTCCTGGCGCCTAAAATTTCGCAGTATTGTCGGTTCGGTCTCTGAATGTGAAAACATATTTATTAAGAGTGGACAGCACTGCAATTTTGAGAAGACTCGGATTTTCCCTCCAACGGGTTTTTAAAAGATTGTTCTTTTCAAGTTGAAACGATGCATGTTATGCAAAAGCAAATTTGTCGTCTTGTTCAAGAATTAGCAGTTCAGCATGTTATTTGAGTAGTTGAATTACCTGAGTTAAACTAGTCTTTCAATGGATTTTTAACACTTTTTTTGGATACTTTTATACTCTACATGAAAAATAAAATGTTTTACAGCTTCAGACATTCAATAAACTCAATTTCATTCCTAAACAGAAACTTAATTAGAAAGAGTTCTTTACGGAGTATGTTCGTTAAGACGATTTTTTATTAGGAAAACTTTGAGATCAATGTGTGAAATGCACAAAAATATCTACCGTGTTATCCTCACATACATGTATAATAGCGATTTCACTGATCGAGTAACGCTACTGACGTCAACAACAATGAAATTCGCGCCACATCATGATAATTTGATAATATTTTTTGGTAATGTTTGACGCACAGGGAAATGTTTTATTTTGACAAGGCTGAACTGGATCCGGTAACTTGACTGTTTTTCTGATATAAGACTCATTTTAGGAGAATGAAGAAACGAAAAAGAGTAGTCAACAATGAAAGCTATCTGTTGGAGTTTAGCGTTAAACCAGTGGAGTTAGAGTTAAATATCACCAAACAGGCAATTGCTTTGTTCAAATGCAGAAGCAATTTTCACCTATCAGACTTTTACGGGCGATTTTCTAGTTAACTATGAAAACTTGAAGTTTTAGATTTGAAACTGGGAGACATTTGAAATAAATGTCGAACCAGTATGATATGACTCATCACGAAAATTTCTTCTATATCTTTCTTTTTCTTAGTTCATTTACAACTTCCTTAATACTAAAACGAATAAAGAATATTAAAATGTTAAATAAAAGATTCAGATTTTTTTTTTTTTTTTTAGCAATTGCATTTCAAAATAAAACAGTAAATTGTTAACACTTTTAGCTGGAAAATCTCACAACAAAACTGATTGATTGTTAATGTCTTAAAATACTTTGCATAGTGCAATGATGAAAGTATATTTGTGTACATTAATTATCACATTTTGTATTTTTGTCGCATATTTATTATTTTATGTTTTGTAACTTTATGTACGTAACACTCACTCTATCAAATAATATAAACGTAGAAACCATACACTGAATTATAAAAAAAAAAAAATTGTTAAAAATAGTTTTAAAATAGAAACCCATTGAGGACGATGTGAATTTGTTTTGCATTTTGCATTTTTTTCAGTGAAATTGGAACATTACCTTTAGAAAAAAGGTAGAAAGACTGCCTACTTTCAGTAATATTTTTTTTGTATTAAAAACCAAGTATTTCGTGCTTGTTTTCGAAGAGAAAATGAATAGAAATGGGGGAGGGGGGGTTAGAGCAGTTCTAGAAAGTGGAAAATATTGATATCAAACAAGGTTTAAGGAAAATTAACAGTTATTATAAAATCAAGTGCTACCAAAGCGTGCTTATTCATTCATATCATTTGTAAACATCGACCTGCAACAAAAAAGTAAGGAAACAATTTTTGGAGGTGCGGGGGATCGAACCCCGGGCCTTTCACATGCAAAGCGAACGCTCTACCACTGAGCTACACCCCCACACAGCAGTGGTAGCTTGAATAAATAAAACAATTTTTTCAGCTGCATACAAGAAGCACTTACATTTCGCCAAATTGGAAACATCAAATGCTTCTTCAATACTATGCGCAGAAAACTATTGAAATTTTTTAGGAATAACTAATGATCTACGTGGATCAAACAGTGAATTTGGATAGGTATTTATCGAATTTCATTCTGCATTAGATCTGAAGGAAAATAAAATGCAACAAAATTTAGTATGAAATACACCGGCAGCTCAGTCAAAGGCGGTAACTTACTGAAAAAAACATTTAATATGTTGAAATTACTACACTAAGAATTGTTCCATTAGTTGAATGGATTGAATGCTTTAATCAATAACAACTGTCAGATTGCTATTTAGAAGAGAATTGATAATAATTTTGCATTGTAAAAAGATACATTTTATGCATTATAAAACTTATTTCATAAAAAGCAAAAAGAGTGACCTTCTAATATTTTCAATCTATAAATGGCTTTATTTTAGTTTGATTCTTCTTGTATCGTTTCTACGTTTTTTTATTAAAAGCATTGAACAAAAGCGTATATTCATCTTATAGTTATGCACAGAAAATGCACGAAATATCAGGTTAAAAATTAACAATGATTTAAAGCAGGCTAAAAGTAATAAATAATACGATTGATTGCTGAACATTTTATTTCATGTCTTGCTAATTTCATAACGTTACAACTTATTCGGAATCAACTTTTCGGTAGAGATACAGATAAACCGCTGTTGAAATAAACAGATTTTATCTAACTGATGCAAAAGTTTCGTATCACATTACACTTCGTCAAAATTCACGAGTTTGACAGCTAGTTGATGCGAGGATAGTTTCAAAAATAAAAGTTAACCTTTTTTTTTTCTTTAGTAATGCTCTTGAAATATTTTTTGTGAAAAAAATGCATTCTTATAAAGAAATTGCGTGTATTACTTCTAAATATTTCTAAAAATGCTTTTGGAAAATAGGAAAAACTATTTATTTCGCAAGAATAAAAAAAGAATATATATATATATATATATATATATATATGTGTGTGTGTGTGTGTGTGTGTGTGTGTGTGTGTGTGTGTATGTAAAAAGAGCATAACTGTGAAATGTGTGTTCCGGGGAAGGAGGCTTGTTCAGTTTATACTAAGTATTATTCCATTTTTAAAGGATTATTAAAGTTGAAATCCGATAGCTTTGTGCTATCGTTTTTTTTTTCTTTTTTTTGCAACTGACACCGAAATTACATTACTTGTTATTTTGTAAAAATCAAGCTGAATATCATCAATAAACATCAATAAACCTGATTAACTCACAGCAAACTTAATAAATATGCAAACTAAACAGAATTAAACAAAAAAGTGCACTAAGCAAAACTAAATGATGAAGTGAACAAAAAAAAAAAAAAAAGGTATATGAGCTAAAAACAATTAAATAGGCAAGTGAACTAAGCAAAACTAAATACAAAACAAACAAAATTATACAAGCAAACTAAAAAAATAAGTGAAATAAACAAAACTAAATAAACAAGCATAACAAACAAAAATCAGGAAGTACGCTAAACCGCTAAACGAAATTGACATACTCACAGACATAAACGAAGGCTCAATATATCGTAAAAATATCGTTAAAAGCAAAAATAAGTCAAAAATATTCAAATGAATAATCGCATATTTAAATGAATATTGAAAAAAAAAAAAAAAGAAAGAAAATAGGATTTTGAGATGAGAAAAAGACATCCTATGAGCTAAAGTCCAATCCCAAACTCCGTTTTCTATTTATCTAATCGGATCGTCGTAACATGTTAAAGTTTTAAGAAACCATGCGAAATTTTCACAAATAAAGAGTTGTACGTCATCTGTTTCATTTATCACAAAACAGAGAAACTCGTAGGCTCGAAAACATGACTGCCCTTTTAATGTAGTAGACTAATTGGAACAAATGTCTCAGAATTCATCCATATTAAAAATGCTTTGACAAATCAAGGTATTTCGGTTCTGTTTATTGAAAGCAAAACCTATTTTGGAAAAGCTAATTCGAAATTTTAACCGCAGTTGGTAGATAATTATTTACACTACAAAACTAGCGCAGTCAGAAATTCGCAACTCCAATAAGCTATAGGGGACGCTGCAGCTACTGTCCAATGGCGGATGAAAAAGGTAAAACAAACAAATGCCCTTATAACTTGCTTCGACGCTTAATGAATGACAGTAATTTTTCATCGTGTTTGTGGGAAGCTGTCTTTTCCATTCTTCTGAAATTACATTACATCACAAACTGTCTGAAGATTGTAATTTACCACAAAGAAAACACGTGGAATGGAATGTTTTACCTTTTTCTTTAGTATTGTTAATCACCGCAAGGTAGCGTATTCGAGCTCTGGAGTTGCGAATACCTTCTGGAGAGGGTTGGTTTTGATGAAAAATACCTTTTAAAGGGGAGTTTTTGATCAAAAATATCTTCTGAAGGGTTTTTATTTTTTTGATCAAAACAGCCTTTTCATATGCATAAAATACTGTATTAGAATTTACATTTATGTTAAAACCAATGGCTGTGGGGGGTGTTTTCACCCCCTCCCCCCCTCGCTGAGCCACTGCTATGCAACAAAATACATAATAAAAAATGTCGCGCTCTCTAAAAACGAACTCTCTCATTTCATGTTAACATATCTGTTTTAATTTTAAAAGCCGAAAAGTGATCTTCGTTTTTTCCTACTTTCAGATTTATGCGAATCTTTACGCGTAATTAAAGGATGGAAGAAGATAAAGAAAAGAAGAAGAAGAAGAACAGGAAATCTATCGGAAGTGCCTAATGAATTGCTACATAAGAATGCATTTATTTAACTTATGTACGCGATGAAATGTGTATACTGTTCCATTGGTGCCATTTCTGTTTTGTTTCGAATAAAAGACGCTTCCACGAGCCGAATGAATCGAAAATTAATTCAACTGATGACGATATGCGTTTCCGATGTGGAACCAATTTATTAAATATACAACCCATAAATCAAGCTTATTCTTCATTTTTAATTAGAAGGTTAAGCACAAAGGGTGTTTCATCGCTCGCCCTTCTTAGTGCAACCCGAAGAGAATAAAAAGGCTTAACAAGACAACGTTAAGTCCCACCAGCTTCCGCCGTATTCATTGCCGCAATTGTATATGCCAGAAAGCATGCCTTTTGTGTCAATTTAATAAACGAGCAGCAATGGTTAAGCCATTAGCAACAGATGGTTGATGGGAGCACGCTTGGGCGACTGCAATCAAACTATCCCCCTTCTTATGGGCAACCGTTGTCACCCCTTTTTCATTAAGAAGTGAAGATGCCACGCGCCGGTCACGTGGTGAGGATAAAAAAAAATAGACAAATTGGAAGGTAGAGTAAAAAAACCAACATAATGGTTCAGAAAGTAATGAGTTTTTGCGGTTCTGTATGAATATGGCACCAGATGGTTGGTGTTCAGATTTTTCGACTCAGGATCTATGTGTTCTGATATGTACTAACGGTCACATCCCATTGTGTATGGCGTTGAAGTGAAATATAAAGTCGTATTCTCGTGCATCGTAAGAATGTATCGTTATGCAGTGGCATACTTAGCATGGGTGACACCCGGGGCGGTTTTTTGTGGTGTGATACCGCCCCCCCCCCCCCTTCCCTTACAAACGCACATGAAAAAAAACGTTGGGGGGAATTTCAGAGTTGAAGTATTTTTATTTTTCATAAACGCTTAAATCCAATTTTGTATCAGTCCCCTTCCAGAGAGTGTCTCCCCCAGCGCAAATGCCCCCCCCCCCCCACACGTGGTGACACAACTACGTTTGATAAAGTAAATATAAGTAAGGTAAATGCACCAGTAGTGGCCACTGCTCCTGTAGTGGCCACTTTAAGGTTTAAATTTGAAAAATAAGGACTCCAGGTCTCCCAATGGATTCAAATTTGCATGAGGTAAAGTTCAGGATATATTGTAGTAAGCAGTTCAAGGAGGAGTAGGTAGAGCATCATGGAAAACTGTTATAACTTATTTAGTACGGTCGTCTGGATTGTCCATGTTTTTTCATCTGTCTTCTAACGCTTCTCCATAACGAGGTATAAAAACATTGTGTTGTGTTATGAATAGAACAATGCTGAAAAATAATATTTTTTGAGCTGTAACAATGTTATGAAATGTGAAAGATCATGTTTGGAACGTTTTCAACACCAAATAGTTGTTTTCTCGGCTGACAGTTTATGTGGCCACTACTGGTACCAAAAATGTTAGGAAATTCAAAAGTGGCCACCGAGTGGCCACCACTGAATCAGGAAGGTTTTTCATAAATCATCTTGATTTTCCTTTTAATAGGTTGTAATACCCTAACATAATAATCTGCCTCATTTCTAATGTAAAATTATTTTGTGATCTAGTAGTGGCCACCCGGTGGCCACTTCTAAACAACAATATGGCCACTACTGACTCATGTACAATGGTCACTGATGGATCAAATTTCAGGTTTGGGGAAAAATTGAAAAATTGATATTCTGGCATTTAAAAAAATGGGACAATTGAGAAAGAATAGGGCTATAATATGCTCATTGAGTTTCAAATACGGTAATTAATACTGTAGCCCCACAGTTTAAAGAAGCCACAAAATATGCTTCACTGTGTCAACTGCTAGGCGCGTTTACCTCTTATATGGACAGAATTACTCATTACGCCATCCCCTAGGCCCCAGCCTAGGGGCGCATATCACAGAGAAAATAAATTATTAAATAGCTTGTTGGTAAAAAAAAAAAAAAAGAAACAGGAGTTTGGCGCGCTAATATGTATAGAGAAGAAAAATTCAACTAGAACCGATTGCAACTTGCCTGCTGAGCAGGTAAAAAAATGCAGGGGGAAGGGCCTAATATTTGATCGAGGTAATCCCTTTTCTAATCAAAGCAGATAATTTTTGACTTCTTAGGTTTAAGAAATCATTTCTTGAAAATACAGATTTTCTTATTAGAAGTAAGTAACACACCGTAATATGAGTAAAAGTCATGATATATAAAATTTTCAGTTATGAAGCTTGTTTAAGGAACCATTTTTCTCTTGGAAGTCTTTAAATCATGTCAGTAAGTATGTGTTTTGCAATTAATAATCTATTGATTCATATTTATTAATGACTGCTAATAGTCAGGAGCACCCGAAATTCAAAAATTTTGGGTAGGGGGACGAACCGAATACCGAATAACAAAATGCGAGCATTATACTACTACACTGTAACAAATTTCGGAAACGTTTCTGGATATATCGGAAACGTTTCCGAAATAGTAGGAATCCTTCAGCCAATAGCGAACTCCTCAATATTCAGAAAGCTTTTTGTTATTTCAAGAAATCTGAAAGCGGAAGTGATGACGCAACGCTTCGAAACCTATTTCATCCTTCCAACACGGGCGCCAATGAGTCGGAAATAACGAGAACTTCTTTTTTTCTTATCTATGGTTGCTACAGTCAGCAACTGTTTAGCATTGGATTGCTTGTTATTTCATATCTAGAGAGTAGTAAAATGTGTCGAAACTAATTTTACGCCTTTGCATTTTGGACTGCCCTTGATTTTTTAGACGATGTACGCAGCTATTAAAGTTAATAACCATTTTCTTCTTTACAATTTCCAAAGCGACCATAATTAGATATTAATTGTGTGTTCAAGCGTGAATAGTTTCAACACCCGTGTTTATACTTAATGAAACGAAACCCTTTGGATTACTTATTCAGTTGTAATGGAGGTACTTAGATTTTCTTCCACTCATGTTCAATTGTAAGTATTAATGAATATTTTAAAACATGTTGTTATATGCATTTATATTTTTGTTGATTTGCATTCGATGAGGCTCCAATTGTAACTGTTTTTGGGTTTATCGAATTAATTTAAAGTTATCCTACATACCTATGTGCGCGGTGTACTATTTGTTGTAACCAACTGAAACTGATTAATTACGCAAAAGAAATAAGATTTATATTTGAGAAGCAATCACAGAAAAGTTATTTCGAAATACTTGGATGTACATACATTTTGGTTCAAAAAGAAAAAAAAAAATCAATTATTTAATTCATTAGAAATATGGTAATGCAAATATTTTCTAGTATTGTAATATGCTTCACAAAAAATGTGCCGGTATAATTTATCTTTTTTTATTATAATTTATTCATTCATTTAAAAATATTTATGCCATTAGAAAATGACCATGTTATCTATTAGTAAGAACATAGTTATGCAATTAATTCATCTGCTTATTCATTTTGTTAAATGTGGTTAACAAAAAAAAAAAAATCCTTGACATTAGTTGTTACGAAAATAACATTTTCTTCGTGGATATACTAGTTTAATGTAGGACAGTCAAGAGGAATGAGTCAGTGGCAAAAATGGAACAGCTGCATTTACATGCCGAAATAAAAAGTAATATTATTTCATGTCATCGTTTTAAAAGTGATCAGTTTTTAAATACTATGTTATTAATATGCAATGCACATATGGGGAGAAGACGAGGGGCGTTCACCACGCAGACTGTGCCATTGACATTTTCAACGGGTTGCTTTTTTTAAGGGGGGGGGGGCGTTTTATATTATTTTATGGATGCACCATCACTCTTATGGTGTGGGGGGGGGGGGACTCTCGTATATATGAAATGGAATAATCATGTAATAGAGTTCAATGTTTTAATAAATAAAATATATAATGCATTTTGCGCACACTCTAAAAATAAAATCAGTAACCTATTTTGAATAAGTATCTATATTTGTGATAAACTGGAAAAGGGCAAGAACAGAAGAATAAACCCGAATGGTTCCAGCAGGGGGACTTTGGTGTCATATTTAAATTCATCAATTTCTCTGTTGGTACTTTTCGGTACACTTTGTTCGTCAAAGAAATTGACTTGACGTGAACGAATTTCGGAACGCAAAGTGTAGGTAAGTTCTGTCAAATTTTATTCGAAAATAAAAGCTATCAAGTTTGATACAAGATATGTTTTTAAGTTCTGCATTAAAAGTACAATATGTTGATAATTTTGTCTTGAAAATATTGAGAGAAAAACTGAAGTTTAATATTGTTTAACAAACAATCACACTTTAGAGAAAGTACTCCCCTTCCCTCCCCCGACGATTTTGTGATTATGAATGAAACTACTATATTATTTCATAAATTTTCAAAAATTTATAACTGTGCACACACTGTAAAAAAAAATTCGGAAACGTTTCTGAGTATATCGTGCAGCTGCGGTTCATGAAATTTTCGAAAACGTTTCTGAGTATTTCGGAATTCTCTTTCTGTAATGTCCGGAAACGTGTCTGAGTATTTCGGAATCCTCTTTCTGTAATGTCCAGAAACGTGTCTGAGTATTTCGGAATCCTCTTTCTGTAATGTCCAGAAACGTGTCTGAGTATTTCGGAATCCTCTTTCCGTAATTTTCAGAAACGTTTCTGAGTATTTCGGAATCCTCTTTCCGTAATTTCCAGAAATGTTTCTGAGTATTCTGTGCAGCTGTGGTTCATGAAAGTTTCGAAAACGTTTCCGAGTATTTCGGAATTCTTAAAAGAATCCTTTTTCCGTGATTTTTTCTAAAATATAATTCTTTATTATAGTATTGCATACCATATCAGTTTCAATTCTTTCATATCTAAGAGCAATAATACAAGCAATTTTAGAATCATTCGTGGATTTCTTTTTTTTTTTTTTTTTTGGAATTTCTAATGACAAATAGCATGGTTAACAGCATAACATATGCACAGTTATAAATTTTTGAAAAATTATGAAATAATCTACTAGTTTCACTCCTAATCACAAAATTGTCGGGGAATTGGAGTGGGGGTACCTTCTGAAAAGTGGGGATTGTTTGTTAAACAATCTTAAACTTCAGTTTTTCTCTCAATATTTTCAAGACAAAACTATCAACATATTGTATTTTTAATGCAGAACTTAAAAACATATCTTGTATCAAACTTGATAGCTTTTATCTTCAGATAAAATTTGACAGGACTTACCTACCCTTCGCGTTCCGGAATTCGTTCACCTCAAATCAATTTCTCTGACGAACAAAGTGTACCGAAAAGTACCAACAGAGAAATTGATGAATTTAAATATGACACCAAGTCCCCCTGCTGGAACCATTCGGGTTGATTCTTCTGTTCTTGCCCTTTCCAGCTCATCACAAATATAAATACTTATTCAAAATAGGTTACTGATTTTATTTTTACAGTGTGCGCAAAATGCATTATATATTTTATTTATTAAAACATTGAACTCTATTACATGATTATTCCATTTCATATGTACGAGAATACCCCCCCCCCCACCATAAGAGTGATGGTGCACCCATAAAATGCTATGAAGCACCCCCCCCTCGAAAAAGCAACATCATATACATTATTAATCAAAGTATCATATACATTATAAATCAAAGTATCATATGAATTATAAGTCAAATACTTTAATATGGTGTAAAAATACAAAATTATTTTATTAAGTCTTTTTTTTTTTGCTTTTGGTAAAATTGAGGCTCGTAAAACGAAAAAAAATGAAGACACTTTTAAATACATACATGTATTTATTTGTTAAATAAATTAATACACATTTAACTAATTTAAAGCGTTTCGCTAATGCAAATATTTAAAGAGATATCATCATTTAGATAATACTGAAGCACTATGTTCCTAATTACAAGAGATAGTTTTATTTTTTTTTACTTCATACAATCTATCTACACTGTTTACAAGAGAATGAAAACATGCAACCTTAAAGACGAACTATCAAACCTGACAATTTGCATATTATAACATTTAATTCATAATGCTTGATACATAAATGTTCAGTCAAATATTAACTGAGATTGACACATAAAAACAAAGTACACAATAACACTTATTTAAATTTTTTTATATGAACTAAATCTCTTTAAAGTAATGGAGTTGCAAAGCGACTTACCTATTCGTCGGTGGTGGTCTTTTGCAGGCTTTGGTCACCAAAAAGGTGATTTTTATGACAGAATAAAATTCTGCCAACAAAAATTACCCATTTGGTAGAAAGAAGAAAAGTATCCAAGAAAAAAGTAAATTACCTACACAAGTTATGCGACGCAATGAATTTAGATGGCGTCCTCTCGGCAGTTATTTGGTTTTTAATTTCCGTTTGTATTCCTTCCGCGAGCATGCGTCGAGAATTTGCACTTCGTACTTAAAAATAAGTGACATAGCTTCAAATTCAATCTCATGACGATACATAAGCAAGAAAATATAAGACTTTAAAATTATCTTCAGTGAATTCATGCGAGGAACAAAACTTCTACTAATCCCCTTGATGAGTGTTACTTCGCATACATGAGTCAGCACTTGTTTTCATTGCGTGCTTTCGAAAGTTTCAGTTTAGATTTGCTGCTGGACTATAAAATTGTGAGCTGCGCATGCGTCGACTCTTACTTTCTTGCTATACGGGAAACGTTTTTGATTATAGCAGAAAACTGCGGAGGGCGTACGAATCTGTGTATTACGGAAAACTTTTTTGTATATTCAGAGAGTTTTCCGAGATTTTTTACAGTGCATGTTATGCTGTTAACCATGCTATTTGTCATTAGAAATTCAGAAAAAAAAATCCACGAATGATTCTAAAATTGCTTGTTTCATTGATCTTAGATATGAAAGAATTGAAACTGATATGGCATGCAATACTATAGTAAAGAATAATTTTGTAGAAAAAATCACGGAAAAAGGATTCCGAAATTCTCAGAAACGTTTTTGAAAATTGTTTGGAGAATTCCGAAATACTCGGAAACGTTTTCGAAACTTTCATGAACCACAGCTGCACAGAATACTCAGAAACATTTCTGGAAATTACGGAAAGAGGATTCCGAAATACTCAGAAACGTTTCTGAAAATTACAGAAAGAGGATTCCAAAATACTCAGAAACATTTCTGGAAATTATAGAAAGAGGATTCCGAAATACTCAGACATGTTTCTGAAAATTACAGAAAGAGGATTCCGAAATACTCAGACACGTTTCCGGACATTACAGAAAGAGAATTCCGAAATACTCAGAAACGTTTTTGAAAATTTCATGAACCGCAGCTGCACGATATACTCAGAAACGTTTCCGAATTTTTTTTACAGTGTAGTGGTTTTCTAAAATATCTGTGACTAGCAATAATTTAGTGCTTACTAAAATTATGTTAACAATAAATAACATAAATAATCAGAAAAAAAATAAAATATTAAATCAAAGTACTTAAAAATTAATTTACCAGACAATACCAGATATTTACCGCCAAAGTATTAGGATGGGTTACAAATATTGTAAAACTTCCGAATATGTGAAATATGTAACATTTACGGACTTTTTAAAAAAATTATCTTTGGAAATTCCCTGATTTCTGTATTTTATCGATGTCCAAAACGTCCGTAATTAATTCTTCAGACCGATTTTATTTTCTAAAATCTTCATTAACTCAAGACACTGCTGAGAATTAATGATAATTTTTATGAGTCTCTTGAATCAAAACGGATGAATTAACATTTTCTCATTGAATGCGATCGGCAAAAACTAGAAGTCTAAAAGTCCTCAACTACACAATGAGACATATAAGGAGGGTTAAAAATAATGCTAAATACATAATTATAAATGTTCAAAAGCTAAAATCTCATGAATAATAAAACGAGCGAATATTAGAAAAGTGGATGCAATCGGATTTCGAAATGTGTGAAAAATTGGGATTGACGAGTAACAGCGTAAAAAATAGCCAAGATGTGTATGTTTAATCTAATGTGTAGAATTCGATAAATATTGAAAATGTTTTCGAACTCAAAATCCATGATCAATAGACAATTTCCATGATTTTTGAGCATTTTTTGCCGAAAATCATGGTTTTCCATGAACGTTTTCGATCATAGCCGAATTCCAAGACTTTCCAGGTGCGCGGACACCTTGCCTTTAGTAGTATTAAAAACTTATGCTACCAATATCCGATATCCATTGATGTGCCTTCGTAAGTTGTAGGAAACAAATTGTTTTAGAATTACATTGAATAGTGTGCTTACCTTATTATTAATTATGAATGATTTTGAAGTGATGGTAATTATTCAGTTCATACTTACCAAAGTTTATATGTATAATACTTATGTAGGTACACACATTTTATTTTAATTTATTTTTTAAATTAGCGTACAAAAATTACAAATGCAAATTTTCTATTAAAAACTTTTTCTTTTATCCTAAGTACTTATGTACTTTGAAGAAAGAAATGTACTGCAAAAATGTGATTAGTACAGTGAAATCTCGTTATAACGAGCTTCAACGAACCGCAAAGTTTGTTCGTTGTAACGGGAATTTCGTTGTAATGGAATTCCTGTAGCGCAATAGAAATGAAGTCGGGACTGAAAAGTTCTTTCGCTGAAACGAATATTTCGTTGTATTGGTATTCGTTGTAATGGGATTTCACTGTACATCGGTACTTGATGTAACTATCATCTTGAATCAATTTTATTCATCTGTTATTTGAATTTAAAGCAAGTAATGTAAATTCTAAGGAAAGGATGTCAGATGGCCACTACTGACTCATGCATGTGGCCGCTACTGAAAATCTCAGATTTAGAAGTGGCCACTAATGGATCAAATTCGAGGTTTAGGAAAAAATTAATAAAAAATTGAAAAAATTGAAATTCTGGCATTTTTGTAAAATGAGACGATTAAGGGAGAGTTGGGCTATAATCCGCTCATTGAGTTTTGAAATTAGTATTGATATTGTAGATCCACAGTTTAAAAAACACACAAAATATCCTTAACTGTGGCCACTACTGGTGCGTTACCTTAAATATAATTTAAAATATTAGGGGAAATTTTCTGAATTGAAGTATTTAATTTTTCAAATCATGCAATTCCACTTTGGGTGTCAACCCCCTGACGGGAGGCATTCGGAGCGGATCACCCTTCCACCTCCCCGTAGCGACGCCACTGCGTTATGTAAAGCGAATCTGTTAAATTTACGCATTTTTTTTTTTTTTAAGAACAAATTGGTGACTAGAATGACAAGAAATTCGTGTAACAAATTTGGTGATACTAAGCTTGTTTCCACAGAGTCACTTATTTTGATGAAGGGAAGTGTTATAAGAACAAAACTTTTTCAATGGGGTTGTTTCCAAAATTTTAAAAGTATTTTATTTTGAAAGAGCATGATTAAAAACATAGGACCTGACAATTTTTTAAATAATTTGACTAAGTTTAATATTAAAAAAAAAAAAAACTTTAATCGCTGCGCATTCATTGTTTACATTTCTGCAGATGACATCATAAATGATGAAATCCCATTCACTGTTGCCCTTCAGAAGAGCACAATATTTAATTCGCATCTTTACTCACGTGTGTTAGCAACGATATGGTTGATAGTAAGCGTAGAGTGCAATATTTAATTCGCTTCTTGATTATCATAACGTGGAAGCGCGGTAGAAAGATGCGCCGAAGTACATCATTTGTGACGTCATAAAGACCACGCCTTGTTTGAGAAATCGGACATTTTAAAAACCTAATTAAAAAATAACTAATAGGAAAATGAAAGTATTTTCTGGGTCCATGTTATTTTTTTTTTTTTTTTTTTTTGCTCGTTCTATTAATGTGTGTGATTAAAGGTAGAACTTCTGACTGAAGGAAACAACCACATTTAAAGTTACTTTAGTTAGTACCTACGTAAGTTGCTGTTGCAGTGGTTGCCAGCAACGTTTGCTAAAATACATGGGAATTTTTATGCAGCGAAGCTAAATCAAAAATGGCTTGAGAACGAAGACGAAACTGGTTTAGTGCTCCAAAATATATTGATAATTAATTAACAATAAATTAAGTTACAAAATGAAAAAAAGGACAAATGTTGATATTGAAAAAAAAAAAATCCATTAACAAAATGAATGAAAGAAAGGTTCAACGAACGCATTGTTCGAATCTGCAATCTATAGATATTACTGCTGAAGGCTCCCATATTTTTATTTTTTGATGTGGACGTAGACCTTTTTAATAGTTATTATACATGTGCATTTACTTGCGATTACTCACTACTAGGTTTCAAAAATAGGCACTCTTTTTTTGTTCTCATCAAATAATGACAATGTACGTTTGAGTAAAATTACAATATCATAAAATCATGTTATAAAAAAAAATTGTTCATTGACATTGATTTCATACAAATAGCGTAAAATCATATCTCAAATATCATAACTTAAAATGGTTATCCGCATCAATGTCTGACAGTCTAGGAAGTGAGAAAGAGACCACTTGACTATGACTATGTCCTAGACTCGAATTAAGAGTAAAAAAAAAAAAAAAACGCACAAACTGCGACAGAGGTGCAACCTTAAGAGGCTTTTAGGGGCAAAACCTTTTGGTCTCAAGTCAAGAAAAGGATAAAAAAATTAAAAATATCCACTTTTAAAAAAATTAATGAAAAAACATCAAACTTACTTTAAAATATACATACGAGTAAGAGTGAGAGACTCTCATTTCTTGAATGAAATCAGTTGTTTATTATTTTATTACTATTATTGAGCAATCACGATTGCTTATTGTTCTCACTTGACTGTTTTGATGTCCTATGATTTTATTTTCCCCCTGCCCCCTCTGCAGCACCACCGTCGGCCGGCTGCTGCCTCACCCTGCTGCTCCTCTCGCGAAAACTGTATCCAGGTTGCATCACTTACTTGCCTACACTTACACATACACCTACAGACACATACGCTTACACATACACCTACACACACACACACACACACACTCGCATACACCTACACACACAAACACATACACACAACTATACCCACACATACACATATCCCAACACACATACACATACCTCAACACACATGCACACAACTACCCACACTCACACACATGCCTACACACATACACATACCCCCCACATGCACAAACAAACATACCCCCCCCCCACACACAAATACACATGCCTATTACATATACACATACTCATGATTGCGAAAAACATAATTTGAATTCAAGACGTCAAAGTTCAAATTACTTTTTTTTAAACTTATTATTTTTTGTTTATTGATTTTTTTCTCCTTCAACTTTAAATCAACTAACGGTATATGCACAGCACAGGCAAAGCACGAAAAAGGTCGTCATTTATGATCAAAGGCTTGAACATTTACAAATAAAGATTGTGATAGATTTGTGTTTTCTCATCTTCACCTTCGTCGTCGCTTCGTCGCTTCCCATTTCATTCAGGACTATGTGCGTAACGACATAAAAGTTAAAAACCTGAAAATCTGTTAAAAACCTTGATAACCGAATCATCCGCTGCGAAACAATTTTTCATTTTAATTCCACATTTTCTGAGGATTTTTTCTTTAACTTGAGGTACAATTTTTTTGAGATTTTAAACTCACTGACGAATTGTTCATCAATTGGGTCATCATTATTTACTAAATTTTAATTTTGATTCCCATCATCAATAATTTCTACTCCTAGATAAAATGGTGCTTGATAAACAGGTGCTAATTTTGATTATTACGTAACCTCTCCCCAAATTTCAGCAATTTTATTCAGCAGTTTTGTCCAGCCATAAAAGAGTATTAGTGAAACGGCACCGGTAACAGGCATGCTCAAGACATCCCTCTCAGGTTAACTCAATTTTCTGAGCCTTTTAATGTATTTAGAATTTTTTAACTATTTTTCTCTCATACACTACATCTCATCTAACGTTTGGCTGCTTCTGGATCCTCTGAAGTAGTTAAATCTATTTTTATTTGCTCAATTTCGAAAAAAGGTCCTACCACCAGTAACAGACACTGGAAAATCTGATGATACCGTGTAACAGATAGAATAAGGAAAGGATGAATAATGGGCAAAATTTCCCTTTTTCTCTTCAAAATGTACAAAAGTTCTTTATTTTTCGATCTAAAACCTTATTATACGCAAATGAACATGAAACACCGCCAAACCTCATGGTTGCTGTTCATAACCTTCCCCCCCACCACTGCCTTCTAAATACCAACTAGTTCATAAAACTCACTCTGATAACACTAGATGGTTGTACCGTATTCATGAGCCACAACATCAGTTATGCCCGCCTAAAATTCTTATTATTTAAATCTAAACCTATGACTGTCTGTTACTGGACCCTAGTCTGTTACTGGTGCCGTTACCCTATATACGCAAATTGTTAAAAAGATAGAGGGAGTGAAGACGAAAAAAAACGAAGGAATAAATAAATAAATAAATAAATACATAAATAAAAATAATAAAAAAAAAACATTTCAAATTCAAGATACAGATACTATTCAATATAGCTTTTCTGAGGGCATTTTTTTTTTTTCAATAATCTTTAAACATGCGCAGGAGATTTCACATTTAGAAATTATTTCAGTCAATAACCGTAAGGGTCCATTCATTAATTACGTAAGGGTCCCGAGGGGGAGGGGTGCTGGAAAAATCTGTTCATACTCTTACTTTGGGGGGGGGGGTCAAACCTATTCTTACGTAATACTTTCCAAGTCGATATTTTACATTAGAAATCGTGCGATCAAGTACTTTGACAGGGATTATATTTTATTTGTATCTGGAAGGTAAAAAACGTATAGGATGAGCTGTTTCTTATTTGTTTTATAAAGAATGAATAGTGTATAATATAATAAAAGAATCGCACTATGTACGCCATGTTTTATTTTTAATTAGTATCGCATCATATACAAAAAAGTCTCGAAAAAACATTCAGTCTCGATTCCAACTTTTTAGAAAATATTTCTTTGCACAAAAAGGTTTAATCTAATTATAGTGAATTTAATTTCGATATCAGTGATGTAATATTCGTTATTTTATTATTTTGATAAACGAAATAACATTTTACGTAAGAATAAGGGGAAGGGTCAAAACTCTTACGTACCCTTACATGGGGGAGGGGGGTCAAAAATTGCCAAAATCATCCTTACGTAATTAATGAATGGCCCCTAAGGTGTATTTTTCTCTCAGAATTGAAGAAATGTATCTCAGTACAATCTTGTTTTGGTGCTGAAATGGATTGCTTGCTAATTCCGCAACTTTATGTGTTCATATAATATAGAAAAATTGTTTAGCTATCGCTGAATTGTTGATACCTTTCTAGCAGAGAAGCTTAATTGCCGCTTCTCATATATATTATATTAAATTAACTTTTCACTTGCCTAAATATTTTATTTTCTTAAAACAAAAGAAGTTTTAATCCGGCTCTAATTGATAAAAAAGTCAGGGTAACGAGAGGATTTGGGATTGAGTTACTCTCATTAACTTATCATTGGGATTAGCATGAAATGAAGATTCTTCAATAATGAGGTCGGTCATTTCAAATTTATGTGAGAAAAATGTATGAAAAATTAAACCTTCGTGTATCAAATCCTTAGAGTTCTGTATAAAACTCTCAAAATTATGCAATATTTTCACTAAACATTATATGTGTATTAGGCACAAATGCAAACAAAAAATGCTGACCACTCCATTCTGTCCTTTTCACAAAGACGACTGATGCAAAAATTAGTAGCGGCAATAACTTTCACTGCTTTTTCAAGCATTGTTAATCTTTCCTTTCAATTGGGAAATGTAATTGCTTCCAAGCGGAATCGCATCCATCTTTCCATCAAATTACACAGCAATAGCAATTTGCCTGTTGTGGTCTTCCAAACCGTTATCAATCTGACAAGAGCGCACTTAAATCAACGAACAGGATTGCAACACGTGCCCTAAAACGCGACGCATTCCTCGATTTCACGGAGTAAAATAAAGCAAAATTTCTTTTAAGTCATCACTATAAAATGCAGTGTACCTTTACTCGAGTATTAAAATCCCATAATTGGAATTCTTGCGGCATTTCATTGGATGCGGACAATCCTGGAAGGTTGGTCCTTGTAGTTTCCTGTTCTCGATGGTCAGCCGGCGTGACCAAGACTGACCACGGTTTACCAACTAAGTGGGTCATATCGTATTTCGAAGATAATTCACGCGAGATTCTCCCATCTCTTTTTGCAAGCGGTTTGGAATATCTTACGTAAGACAGGCAATTTTCACCTGAAAGTGGAAATTCCAAGACTTTTCAATTAATTCGGCGTATTGCGATAGCAATCATTTCAGAAATGATCTGAATTGTGACATCAATAACTTCACAGAACATTGCTTAGTAGAATTCCATTTAAAAATATTTATTAGTTTTTAAATTACCTGCTTGTGTTCTGCAGCTTATTCTACATCTCGAAGTAAATTAGAGCAAAACATTATGTTCTCAAAAATATTAGTTGAGCAATCGAAGAGCCAATAATTCTAAGATTTGCGGAAACGATATATTTTTTTAGTCAAGTATTACTTCTATGATTATTGCATTTATGGTATTTTTAATGATGAGAAAATATGATAATTATCTTCACTTTTTAATTAAGAAAACAATATGTGGTAATGTAAAAGCATTTATTTCTGCGAGCCCGTTGTTCTCGCGAAAATTTAACTATCGGTTCTGTTGGTATGAAAATTGTGAAAAATTATGGCTCGCGAAAAGAACTTTTTTTGCAGTACATCACACCTGATAAAATCGATTTTCTGTTGGAGATGAATATCTTTTTAATGCCGCTCACCCCCTTTATTATTATTATTATTCTCATCGTATTTCATTGCGTTAAATAAAATTTCAATTTGTTTTATTAGAGGAGAAGGTGTAAATATGGCTACCTCTTTTGTTTATCCTTTAATGTTACTTTTAATTCGAAAATTTTTAAATTTTTGTCTTTCATTATAACAACTACGGCAAGTATCCTATATGCGAGAAGACATAAAAATGATCAATATCAATGATTTCATTTCAAAAACGGCGATTTACAAAAAGTTTTAAAACCAGCACCAGAAAAAATGGGGTGTAAATATGAGCACCCTTGAAAAAAGGTCACCAAATATAGTTTAAAAAATAGATAAAACTATACAAAATTGTAGAGAACTTATTTATTGCACGGGAAATATATTTACTGAAATCCAAACATAACCGGCTCTTTCAGCCCCGGCACAGTCTAAGTGTTCCCACATTTGGCACATATAGATTGTGTCGGATGTGGGGCACATATTTCAGATACCTCTTCCCGAGTGTCTTCAAGGAGCTTTCTATCCCAAAAGATGTAAATTCCACCGCTTGAGAAATAGTTTTTGTTGTTTTAAAAATAGATGTGGTATAGTTATGGCTACTTTTAAATGGGGGACCCATATTTACACCAATTACACCTAAGAAAGACGAATCTTCTCACATGTAACGTTAAAGTGTACGTGACGTGACTAGAGGTGTTCTTCAAAAAGTAGCTTAAGATCTCTCCTTTATGGATGTCACTGTGAAATTGTTTTTAACTAGAAATAAGAGCATGAAAAGAAAACGATTTCACACAAAAAAGTTTACCATCTAAAAAAATACGAATTTCCACAATAACTCAAGCTTCATCCACACTACTCGAAAGAATGTTTCTAACTGTTCTCTGCTAACGTACATTAGTAAATGGCACCATTACAGTCCTCATCGCCAGTCTTCAGAAAACCCCTTAGTTAGCCACTAGGGAGGGGTGCCTATATTTACACCTGTGCCTATTTTTGCACCTTTTCCTTAACATAAAAAGCTCACATTTTATTACCTTTTGCGTTGTAACACTTTTCAAGGCTCTAGTTATTTTTTTCAGCAAATAAGATTAGTTATTGGTTTCACTTTGAATGGACTTGACTCATCTCAAATCTATTTTCTTTCTAATTGGTAGATAGCGAGTCACAAGGTCCATTCTGCCGTCACAAATGAAATTCATGAGAGTTAAATTATTGCGGGGAAAAATTCGTCCTCTGAAAACCAAATATAACAATGCGGTGCAAAAATTTAAGCACGAGATAAATGCCGTAATAAAATAAAGCATATACATCGGAATATTTTGAAATTTTTACAGTATCAAAAGGATTATATCACAAGCTCATATGCTAAATTCGAGAACAACTCATTAAAGGGATATTAATTAATTATTAAAAAGTCAAATTTTGTTATTTCATAAAAGTTTTTGCTCAAGAACAAAATATTTACATTTCCCATGCAGTCCTTTAGTATAGTCTGCGTGGTGTTTTCGTTACACCTAATGACATGGAATTACGTGGTTTTCAATTGATAACGTGATATTATGGGGAGTTTTGGGTGCTAATCTTTCCCATGCTTTCGTAATCGCTGATTTGAGCTCTTGCGCTGGTTAATACTGTTTTCCATTCTTGTTGAAGCTAAGTGAACGTATTCCTAGATGTTCTCGATCGGATAGAGATCTGAGCTGAGTGCTAGTCAATTCAACATATACTGGTGTTCTGAGGTGTAAGCCATTCTTTTGTGCAATGGGAATCGTGTACCGATGCGTTTTCTTACTGGAAGATCCTATTGGGAGTCCTTATGAGTTTACCAATCAACAACAAATACTCACCTAGAACTTCTTGACAATATTTGGAACTTTGTCTGATATTTAGAGAGCTAAGAGAGGTGTTCCTATTATTTCCAAAAGCTCATCTACTACTTCGTTGCTTGCAGCATTTGTTCTTCAGATCTTTCCTCAGATCAAGCTAGTAGAATGATGACCCATCAGGCCATCTAAATTTTACATATTTTCATCAGAGAAAGTAACACTCATTCTTTAGTCACAATATTACATGTGCTGTTTTTCTCATTACAATCTTGCTTATTTGTTGCACTTTTTCTGAAAATGATATCGTACAAATTTTTGTTATTTGATAATCCTGATTTGGTTATTCGTCTACTTATGCTGTCACGTACTATTTTTGATCGAAGTTGAAGTTTCATCGGATGTTAAGACAAATTATTACAGTTCAAGCCGTTCCTTTAATTGTTTAATTCCTTCATCCTCACGATTTTTTTTGATCTTTTGGAGCGAAACGCATGCCTGAATTACTCTTCACGCAGTAAAACAATATATATTACTACATTTGAGACCAATTTTAAAACAAGAGAAATTGCACAATGACTTAACCTTCTGTTTTCATCTTCCAGTCTTTCTCATCTTCTTCAGACAAGAACTGTATTTCGGGATAATGATCTTTCGATGATGCTTACAATACTAAAGAAAACATTCCGTTCCACGTGTTTTCTTTGGGGTAAATTACAGGCTTCAGACAATTTATGATGTAATGTAATTTCAAAAGAATAGAAAAGACAGCTTCCCACAAACAGGATTAAAAATTACTGTCATTCACTAAGCGTCAAAGCAAGATAAGTTACGGCATTTGTTTGTTTCATCTTTTTCATCCGCCATTAGACTGAATAGACCAGTGCCAATAGCTTTGAAAATGGTAAAAAGTCGAAAAAATTTAGAACAGGATAAAACCAGTTAGAAAGGTAAGAAAATCTAATAACATAAATAGGAAAAATAAATTACGGGCGAGCTGAGTTCGGGAAGGGGGGTGTAGGGGGGTTTAAGGGGGGGAAAACGGTTTATCACGATTTCCGGAAAAACTAAGAGTCCTATCGAAAAAAACTAAATTGCAAAGTTGTTGGTAATAAAAAGATCTACAACTTTTGCATTTGCACTTTTTTTCTATAACCTCAAAATATATGCGAAAAATTCAAAAAACCGACTTTTTGGTTTTTTATTTTTATCTCCCACAAAAAAAAAATTTTTTTCACTAAATTTAATGCAAAGTTACTTTATTATGTCCCAAATACACTGTAATTTTTTGGATTTAAAATATTTATTTGTTCTCCTTATTTTGATTCAGTAGTAAAAAATCATCAGAATTTTCAATAAAAAAATCTCACGTCAAAATATCTGATTTTTTTAAAAAATCGTAGCAAGTTGTTTTCGTTGGAATCTCTACTTTTTGATGGTATAAAAAACAATATACAATACTATAGAAATTTTTCGCAAAAAATGAAAAAAATCAAAAAACTCGTATTTGAAAAAAAAAAAAAAAAAAAAAATTATACCTATGTAAAAAAATTTTAAGCTCCTTATCAAAATGTACACTTTAATTACTTGAAAAATGAAATTTTTCATGTTACATTGACACAAACTGAAAATAAAAATATATTAAAATAATTAAAAATCAAGCTACAGCGTGCATTTGTTTTATACCCTTCTCATCCACCATTAGACGGTGACTGCAGTGTCCCCTATAGTTTTTTGGAGTTACGAATAGCAAGCTACACTGTAGGATGGGATAAATGAGTAATTTCCGCAATTTCGAACTGTGTAACCTTGAATATTATGAAAAATAATCAGTTTTCCAATTGTGTTTGCTGTTAATTATTGTGTTTGCTGTTTATTTAATAAATAGTTTAAAATTTTACATAGTGATGATTTTTTTTTTCAAATTCGAGTTTTTTTGATTTTCTTCATTTTTTGCGAAAAGTTTCCATAGTATTGTATATTGTTTTTTATACCATCAAAAAGTAGAGATTCCAACGAAAAAAACTTGCTCCGATTTTTTAAAACAATCAGATATTTTGACGTGAGAATTTTTGATTGAAAATTCTGATGCTTTTTTACTACTGAACCAAAATAAGGAGAAAAAATAAATATTTTAAATCCAAAAAATTACAGTGTATTTGGGACATAATAAGGTAACTTTGCATTAAATTTAGTGAAAAAAAATTTTTTTTGTGGGAGATAAAAATAAAAAACCAAAAAGTCGGTTTTTTGAATTTTTCGCATATATTTTGAGGTTATAGAAAGAAAGTGAAAATGCAAAAGTTGTAGATCTTTTTATTACCAACAACTTTGCAATTTAGTTTTTTTCGATAGGACTCTTAGTTTTTCCGGAAATCGTGATAAACCGTTTTCCCCCCCTTAAACCCCCCTACACCCCCCTTCCCGAACTCAGCTCGCCCGTAATTTATTTTTCCTATTAATGTTATTAGATTTTCTTACCTTTCGAACTGGTTTTATCCTGTTCTAAATTTTTTTGGTCTCAAACATTATTGGCACTGGCCTAGAAGCTGCAGCGCCCTTTATAGTTTATTGGAGTTGCGAATATCTTCTGCTTTGAGTGCATACACTGTCAAAACTACGGGTGCCTTTGACTAACTATTTGGCTCCTTGGGGTGAAAACACGGGGCCTCAGGGTGCAATAGAGGCTAGGAAATGTAATCAAGGTGAATGACGCTAATAAATGTGAAAACGGACCTCCTAAATGCATGGGTGAAACGCTGGCGCATGCGCTCTCCGCTCTGACATCATTCAACCACAATCAATGGCGGACGCAAGAATAACTACGCACATGCACTTTCCCATTGAATGAAGTACGAAATTGGATTAAAACTCATAAGTTTCTGCGATTTACTCTTCAAAGTTTCGCGTAAGTACAGGCATTTGATCATAGTGTAGCTTTTAAGGCTTTCGAACATAGTTAAAAGTGTTTCAAAGGTACGTTGATTCTTCAGTTAGCCGTTATGTACATTTGCTATTTCTATCATGCATAAATTTTCTATCAGCACCGGATAAGTAACATTTAATAATCAAAACGCTGAAATTAGATGATATTTGAAAAGTTATTTCAACTATTAATTTTGATCATGTGGTTTTACTTGCTTGTATTGTCAACAGTCTTGTGGATTTTTAACTAAGAGATTTATTGTTAGCAATGTGATGCACTCAGCAAGTGAACGGAAACTCTAATTACGATGATGCAAATAACAAAAACATAAAAGCACGAAAAAAAAAGGAAAGCGGATTGAGAAAAAGAAATTTCTTCTCCGTCTCGATTTTTTTTTATTTATTATCTCGTGTCTAATACCCTGTTCGCACTGACAAGTTAACCCAGGTTAAGAAGTTTAGTGAGTTATCTTTGGCAACGATTTCGCTTAACCCTCGTCGGAAAGTGAGTTAACTTAACCCACTTTAGCAAACAGGGTCAAGCCTCTGATCTTAGTTAAATCGGATCACGTGATCTCGAGCTGCCGCGAAACTTGTTTACATTTTGCATGGCCGCCGCGCCAAGCGCATGGAGATTGGAGACCAAGCGCCATTAGAGCAATATGGGAAAAGTGTATTTTCAGTCTTAAATTTTAAATCATTTTAATTTTTTTCAACTACTGACAAAATGTCTACTTGAAATTTCACATTTCAGATCGGCATTTAAGATTGTTGAAAAAGTATTTTAGTGTGTTGGTGTTCATGAACACGATTCATTTTTATTTGCTTCAAGCTAAATGGAAATTTCATATGTTATTTATTTCTTTTTGAATTCCATTCTTTGTACATATTGACAGAAAATTCTGTTCGTTTTTTTCTGAAGAAAAGTTTCATCAAATACTACAATATTCTTCCAGTTTTAAAAGTAGCGAAAATCATTTTACAAACCCCCAATTTCTTATTGACAACTGTTAAACATGTATTTACTCCAATAATTCGCCAATTATTTTTAATGCACGTAATAACTTTTGCCAAAACGCTGACATTACTTGCCATCATTTTTTTTAGTACTTTACCCCCAACTTGCTGTTATTGACACCATAATAAAGGCCTCGTACATAGCACATTTTTTCACTTTTTTTACACAGTATGTACATCTAAATCACTGTTCGGATTACACGAAGTTCAGTTTAATAGGATCTGGATTTATACTTTATTGCATTTTCCTGTGACATGAAAAAGTAGTTGGACGTGCTAGACTATAAAAATTTCTGGCGGGGGGAAAAAACGAGATTTTGAAATACGGTGAAAAAGTTTAACTAACTGAGAGAGAAGGGACCAAAATATATTTTCATGTTAAAAGAATTGAATTAAATTACACAGTGCTCTGTCCAGACTACAATATCATTTCGTGTTAACCATATTTTCTGTTAAGAGTTATGTTAAACTTTTTTCACTGTATATCCATAGATAAAAGTTGGGGGATGATTCCTAGATTGAAAGTATCTTGATTATATGCCACCGTCGAACAATTTCAAAAGACAGATTTTTGTCGCTTTAGACGGAGACTGAATGCAAGGACCCTTAAATATTTTTTAGTGTAATGAAGGACACCCATCAGCGGAATAACCTTTTCCGTAATCTGCAAGATGCAGCAAACCAAGTTTTACTGCAAAACCATACCACCTTTGCATTTTCCAGTATTAAATTGAAAACAAGTCATTTTCGGTAAAAAAAAATTCTCTTTTGACTCTTTGAAACTTTGATGGTAATCAGGGCTGCCGCTATCAGAAATGCTCCCCAATGCCAATTTTAATCCTACCCCCCCATGAGCCCCTATCCCCCCCGATGCATAATTTTATGCCCGTCTGCTTAATTTAATCTCCCTCACACACTTAAGGACTTCAAAATGAATAGTTTAAAATTGCATTCATATGTGACGTTGCATTGTTTACTTGCCTATAACTGAATATTTAAATTTTAATGTAAATTTTAAAATTGTAATTTGAAGTTAGCATAAAAATATGTTTACAAATAGTGTACCTTTATTGTGTAAAAATTGGATAATTTGTCATGTCTGAGGTAAGCAAAGTAACTATGAATTTTCAGTAAGGCGAAGTTGGACGGACCAAGGAAAAAGATCTGATTTCGAAATAAAAAGTTCTTTTTGTAAAAATTAAAAGTGAAACTTGACTCAGGCACATTGAATGAAGTGTTGAAATTATTATCACACATACATATTACATTTGTCTTTTTCTACCCACCACCACCTTTGTATTCGCTTCTGGCGGTTTAGGTTTATCAGGTTGGTTTTCGCTTCGATCAGTTCTAAGTAGAATACCATATGCGACTCTAGTTTTAAGAAATTATGCCCCCATTGTACTCAAAAACTTTTGCTATTTTTTCGTTGCCCAAGAGTATTTCATTTATATTTATACTATCGAGAAATGGTAATGTAATGCAAGTTTTTTGAGCAATCACGATTGCTTATTGTTCTCACTTGACTGTTTTTGGCGTCCTATCATTTTATTTTCCCACCGCCACCCTCCGCACCATCACCGTGGACCGGCCGCCTCACGATGCTGCTTCTATAGCGAAAGCCGTCTCCAGGTTGCTTCCATGTCCTACACTTACACGCATACATACACAACTACACACGCATACACACATACACAAACACACACCTACACACACACATGCATACATACAGACACCTACACATACACACACAAAAACATACACACAACTACCCACACATTCATGCCTGCACACAGACACAAACACACATGCCTACACACACATACGCCCCCCACACACAAACACACACGCCTACATACACACACTCGTGACTGCGAAAAACATAATTTGAATTCAAGATGTCAAAATTCAAATTATTATTATTATTTTTTTAGAAAGTAGCATATCTGTTTTGATGGAATTATTAACATTATTATTTGAAAAACAGCTTTATGACATGCGAGCCCCTCAAAGCTCCGGGCCCCGGTATCCTCACCCAAACGACGGCCCTATGGAGAAAAAATGGATCACACAATGTTTAATACCAGAATTTAAGAACATATACTTCATTTAGAAGATCAAAAAAATTGTAAATTACAGTACAACTACAATTATCCGAATCAACCGCACCCCGTTCGGATTGTGAGATTTTTTGAAAAGGGATGTATTTTAATCTACTTACTGTATAAATATTGAAAATCAGAAAAACTACTTTTAAAGAAAGAGCTTTTATTTAATCACTAGTGGTACCCGCACGGCTTTGCCCGTAATAGAAAAATTAAAAGGTCTTTTGGTTTGTCTGTATATTTACAAATAATGTATGGTGAATTTTCTCGCCAGTTGGCTTGTACCCATGTTACGGTTCCACATTATGATAATTTCGTATCTCTCCAATTGGCTTGTGCCCGTGTTACGGTTCCACGTTATGATAATTTCGTAATTTACTCGTCTATCTTATGATATTTTTGATCTTAAAATTGGAATAGAAAAAGAACCACATCGAATTTTCGAAAAATCGCTTCGAGGTGCACATCCCAATGCTACAAACTAACTGTGCCAAATTTCATGAAAATCGGCCGAACGGTCTAGGCGCTATGCGCGTCACATCCTCCGGACAGAGAGACTTTCAGCTTTATTATTAGTAAAGAAGTAGAAAGATAAAGCTTTTCCTGCTAAGTACTAACGGTGGTGATGTTGCAGAGGGAAGGATAATATCATGTGTCGAGACAGAATCGTTACTTTGCAAATCGCAACAAGTGCAATTGCCTTAATTAATCATCATTAGTGATTCTTCATGAAAAAGTATTATTTGTTACTTGTTGGAAACCATTATGTATCAACTTATTTTTAATCACTTATTGACTTGAGAATATTCTCCAATATCTTTTTTCTGTAGGGCAGAAATAGGACAGCGATACATTCTTGCTGAATAAGGGGGAAAAAGCAGCTTTAGACTCTTACTGATGCATTTACTGGACCCGCTAGAAAAGCTTTTTTACATTTTATTTCAGAATTAATTCAGTGCTGTCTCAGTCCTCTTAATCTTTTTTTTTTTTTGCTATAGGGGCTCTTATTATCCTTAATGCCTAACGAAACAAGGCACAATGAACGAAATCGATAATGATTTTTCAAATGTTAGATTAAGGGGCATACTCAACTGTAACAGAATTAGATGAAATCAAATACGATTAAATTGTACTTACCAATAGCACAGCCAGAAATTTATTTTTCCCCACATAAAAGTAAATTTCTGGCTACTACTGGTCGACAGAATTTGATCAATTCGAACACAATCTAGTTGAATATGCCTATAAGATAGAATACAGGAACTGAAATATTGAATATTTAACGATTGATGCTGCATTATCTTAATGTATGCAAAATTTAACTAATTTAAGCTAAACATTAACTAGGAAGTAAAATTCGAGGAAAATGGACTTGTTTAGAAAAGAGCGAAATTAGCCAGCTCTGGATAATACATACGAAGAGGCAAATGCCATTCACAAGAAATTTTCTAAATTTGCAAAATGTTTTACATTATTGAAACTAATTCTGTATAACTACTTTTTTGGCAAGTGCATGGCCGCAGAGAGCCAAGGCGGGCCCTTGCCAGTTTGGTCGCCAAGTCCCAATAAAACTTCAATAATTTCTCAGATTCCAAACTGGGGCTCTAGTTCCCGACTAGGCGTACATAACCTCTGGTCGAGCAACAAACGTTGTTCGCAAATTTTGAGATTCTCTCAACTAATAATGTTGAAAAAGGAACAAATATAATTTAAAAAACATGCTAGTACCATTGTGGTACTCTAACTCACTGTGCAGCGGGGTTTTGCAGAATGTTTTTAAAAGATAGTTTGAATTGATAAACAGCTTTAAAGTTTATCAAGAGCCTGGCTGCAGTCCTACTGTTATTTCTGATTTCAACAAATTCTATCAACTTTAAACAGCAAAGCATGCAACAAAAAATCAAGTAGTTTCATTTGTTAATGGGCAAAGCTCCTGATCCAAATGTGGAAAGAAAACTTAACCGATTTGAATAAGTCAAAAAGAAATCGGTTGATTTTTGAAAAAATTAGCAAAGAAATGTCACTGTTAATCATCCGCAGTGCGGAGGAAATCAAAACAAAAATTGAAAACTTGATGAAACTCTACAGGTTTGTGTCAATATTTGTTTTTTATCTGTGTTTCTTACGTGTTAATTTATTAAATCACATGTATTAATAAATCATTATAACATGACTGTGATTTCTGTTTTTTTCTCTTTCGTGCGATGCAAATAATCAATCATGCGTAATTGAGGAGAAATAAACTTTTGTGTATGCAAACTTTTTTTTAAATTTAGGCTACCAATTACACTACTACTTTATTTTGCACATTTAAAACGAAGAAACATGTATGGAAATCTTACTTTTGTATTTAGCTATTTTTTTTTTTTTTTTTTCGCTAAGTATTGGGCTACTAATTATTTAGTTCTTTGTTTTTGTTCGTGCATAACATATAAACGCTTATTCGAACTAGTTTTTTATTATCAATGAAAAAAAAAAATAAATAAATAACATAAAAATGAGGAATTTATTTTCCTCATTTTTTCTGTAGTGCACATAGATTTTTAAAATCTTTTGTATTGATTTCAAATGAATGCAATTCTTGCAGCTATGCTTGATGATCACACTTTTTCAGGTCCATATTAAAATATCTTTCCGGTGTTAGGAAAACAGAAAGTGTATATTCTGTGTATGTGTAAAAAATGTTACATTTCTATTTTTTAAAGCCTTAAATGTCCACTCCTTAACTCCACATCTTTATTGGGAAAAATAATAGAGTATAACGAATCTTTTTTTCAACTGGTATGCAGTATTTAAAATGTGTATCCTGGCGGCCAATAAACATAACTTTTTCGCACAGGGAAGCAACAAGTTTTTCCCGATGCGAAAATTCTTCGCCCACTCTTCATCAGACATTATACTCCAAGAACTGTCGTTTTTGCCCAAAGAATTAACACTTCTCAAATTAAGCGAGTGCATCGTATTAAGCAGCAAACTTCGAGAAGCAAAACCAAAACAAACTTTAGAATGCTCTCGACACCAGTCAGTTTTCTCACTTAAAACCTGGTTCTAGAGTATTTTTAACCCGGATTAGCGGTAGCTAATGCGAACAGTGAGAAAAGGGAAATGGGTTAACTTTAACTCGGATCAGCGGTAACCAGGATCAAATGTTGCAGTGCGAACAGGGTATAAGTTAACTAACTTTCCACGGCGTTATTGCTTAAAGCGAATGACTGAGCTTTTTTCGTCACTCTAGTAATGGTAAGAATGAATAACTCGTTAGAATTTGTTTTGGCTTTTAATTTATCGAAAGAATTGTGCTCTTTTATATTTTATACGGATATTCAAATGTCGAATCATATATACGTACTAATATGGTGCTCTTGATTAAAATTTCGAACGTGATGAAGCGATTTTAAATTTCCATGACTGCAATATAATTGAATATTTATTGTTCGTGTAAATGATTTACAAATAGTACCTACGCTCTTCATTTTCGGTACGATCGTGCTGCAGTAAATGTCAATAACATATTAAAATTACTGAGCAATCCAAGTGGATGTACGAAAATTAGCGCACAGCAGACAAATTTAAGTCATGAACACTTCTAAACTATGTTCGAAAGTTAAAATGTGATCAAATGCCATAAAGTACAAGTTTTAATCATTTTGGAATGTGGAAAATGTACCAAGACTTAGTTTCTATAACTCAAAATAATAAATAATAATGTATACAATTGTTTACGGAACTGCACACAAAACCGAGGGGGGGGGGGGGGGCTCAGCAACAGGAAACAGAGGGTGCCATTGTTCTGCCATAGTGTTCCATTTTTCACAGCGGTGCACGCTGGGTGAAGGGTGCCGGTTTTTCGCCCGTGTTAAGGGTGCAATTTCGGCACCGTAAAGAGTGTCGCTGGTGAACAAGCTTTTCACCCTTGAAAAGTGCCAAATGCAACCTGTAGTTTTAACAGTGTATAAGGACCAAATTTTATTATTTATAAAATTTGTATTTGAGTGGCAACACTCAGTTCTTGATGATTGATTTCGAATTGTTTCTTAACTACACTGTTATAACCAGAGGTTCCAGATGAGTGAATATATTCCCCCTAAGGTGAAAGCATGGTGCCCAAGGATGCCATACTAGCCAGGAAGTAGAGCAGGGATGCGAAAACAGCAGACAATCGCAGACAGGGGTGCCAAAACAGCAAGCAATCGCGAAATGACTTGCTGCCGCATGCGCTGCTTGCATACATTCACCATTCAACCACTTCAATATGACGGACGAATGATAGATTGCATCTATGCGTGGCTTCTATGTCATTCACATTGAATGAAGTACACTATTGGATTAAATCTCAACGTTTCTAGGATAATTCCTTAAAATAACAAGTAAGTGCAGCTTTTGATCACTTTGTAGCTTTAAGGGTTTTCAAACATAGTTAAAAGTATGTTGAATGCTTTTCAATTACCGTTAGTCCGTTACGATACCGCAGTACCGTTAGTGTTGTTAAATTTCCATCATTCAAAACGCTACTAAATATATATATCATTATTTTCTTGAGTACTCGATAAGCAACATTTAATCACCAAAATAATAACCGGAATAAGATTATCCATAATCAACAAGTGAGAACCTAAATAAAAATGATTCTTTTGCTTCGTAGATTACTACACAACAGCGAGCGCAAAAAATAAAAAAGAAATCTCTCTCCGTCTAGTTTTTCTTTTGCTTTTTCGTTCAAGTGTTTGAATCATTTCCTGTTAGCGGTTAATATTTCGATAGCGTTAGGAATTTCTTTAAATTTTTAAACTGTCGAAAAATTTCATGCGCATTTTGTTTTATTGTTATTTTGATTGAAATTTTGAACGTTTGGGGAACGGTTTTTCCGTAACTTTAATGTCCCAGAATATTTTTGGCTCTTCATGTAGATAATTCATAAGTACGTCTACACTTTACTTTCGGTGCGGTTATTTCTCACAAATGATCATTAACTTAACTATGATTATTCAAATAGTTACTCGTTTTTAACTTTAAATATATTTGTGACAGCTCTTTGATACCAAATAAAATCTGTAGATATTTATTGTTTTATTCATTTTTAATATTACTTTGTAAAAAAAAAAAAAAAAAAAAAAACTCATCAGTACGCAGAATTTTTCCACAAGTTTTTTTTACCGCCCCGAGAGTTATTGTAATTATTATTATTTATTTTATTTATTTTTAAGAAAAGGATAAAAATTTCACAGGTCCGCAATGTTTTTCATTTGTTTTTTCCGACCCGTGGGTCAAAAGAGGTTGAGAAACACTGATATAAAGAACGATCAGATGAATTAAAGCAATGAGCACTTCTTAACTATGTTGAAAACTTTGAAATATGATCAAATGCTGTAAATACAAGTTTTAATCATTTCCAGTACTGAATTCATGCAATGTGAAACGTGTGCAAAACGTAGACTATCATGAATCAAAACAAAACTATTAAAAAATAAAATACACAACTGTATTCAAAAACGCACACAATACGGGGGAGGGGGGAGGAGGATCTACAGTAAGGGGGGCCATTTCTCTCTCCGAAGGTTCATTCCTTTCACCCTGGCTGCCTATTTTTTAAAAAGTGCCTGTTTTTCACCCTAGTTAGAGGTGCAATTTCTACTCCGTATTAGGTGCCGCTGGTGAACAAGCGTTTCACCTCTGAAAGGTGCCGAATGCAACCTGTAGTTTTAACAGTGTATGAGAAGTTAGTATTTCTCAAGTGTTTATTATTAATCAAATGTTTTTTGTATAAATATCAGTCTCCACATCATTTCAATCTTATCATCACCTTATATGTATAAATAGTGCTTTCTTTTATTGATGTTTATTTTTTTCATTACACTAATTAATTAATTTATTATAAATTTTTATTCACCTATTTATGTATTTTACGTCATTCTTTTCTTCTTTTCTTTTCGTTCTTCTTCTTCCTTTTTTTTTTTTTTTTTGAATATTTGTTTTGGAATGGACAATTTTTGTATATTGTTTAACTTTAAACGCTGATGTGATTGTGAATGCATGTTCTTTTATCTATCTTAAAAATTTTTTATATCAAAAATATTTAAACGAATTCATTTAAAATATGTTTTCCTTTTTAATTGTGCTTCCTTCAAAATAAATAAGTACTTCACTTAGTTTTAATACATATTACAATTCTTAACAGTACCTTTTACTGCATACTACAATTGCAAACATTTCTCACACAGTACAGTATTTTTCATATTTTTTTTAGGATGATTACTCCTTGTATTATATTATAGATTTTAAAATATCGCTTCTGATTAGTGTTCTTTTTGTGTGATATTTGGTATAAATAAAAAAAATCTGAAAAGAGAAACTGGTATTTATGCAAAATTATACCCTTTGGAAATAATGAACAGTCACCTGACTAATCTGTGATTTTGAAAAACTTTAGCAAGCCTGAAACTAATTTATTTATTTATTTTTCGGATGTATTTCACTGCTTCAGATATCTAACTGTCGAAAAAAAAATCATGTAATATTTAAAAAGAAAACGTTTAAAACAAAATACTGACAAATACCAACTAGTTCAAAAACCAGAAAATAATTTAATTCATTAAAAAATTTAAATAGTGCTCTCCATTTTCTGAATGGAATGCAAAACTTGGAGGTGCGGGGGATCGAACCCCGGGCCTTTCACATGCAAAGCGAACGCTCTACCACTGAGCTACACCCCCGACACCTGGTAGGTAGATCCTTGTAATCACAGACGTAACTTTAAACACCTGTACTTAATCTAGCTAAGCTCATTAACAGTAGGGTGGTCACAAGGTACATGGGGAAAAAAAATTTCATCTAATCTTTTGCGGTACCCCCCTAAAATGTGTCAATAGACTAGAAAATGTGATTTGCAAATTTCCAAGTCATTTTGATGATATTAACACGTGCCGCAAAGAGGTTAAAGTTACGAAAAATGGCAATTTTTAGCAAAAAAATCGTAGTTTTTCATTTGTAAAACCAAAACTATTCATTCCAGAAACTTCGTTCTGATCTCATTTTATGGGGAATTTTATTCTATTTAAGCCTAATTTCATCTAAGTTCTTGTAAAAATTGATTGAACATTATTCAGGATTTTTCAAGTCAGGTCGTAGCTAATATCCTCAAAATCGCGTAAAAAGAACGAATTATTATAACATAAATTGTATTTCTTCTTTTAGTTAATGGTTGTAACCCCATTACAATGTTAAGCTATGAGATCAAAAACAGCAATATTATTAGAAATGCATGCAGTGAAATTCCGTTACGACGAATACCGATATAACGAAATATCTGTTGCGAGTATTTTACCGACTGAAGAGTTCTAATAAGAACGAAACTGCTGTCTCAGGATGTGATTACCGGGCTGTCTGGTATTTTGCATGTATTTCTGCCTTATCCCTGGCTTAGGGGCGGTAACATACTGCTAAATAGCAAAATTATATCTGATCTCTTAGGCAGGTAAAATACATCTCGTTTCTTCCCTTTTCTACAACTCCGAAAATGCCAAGGACTTTGCCGCGGCACACCGGTTTGAGAAGCACTGTACTAGAATACTAATGAACTGCAATATTTTAAATGTTATTCCTAATGCATGAAGCAATTTAAATAAATAAATAAATAAATAAATGAAAGAAGCAATAAGAAATAGAACCTATTGTTATCTTACGTAAAGTTACAGTAAGGTGCTCCTGGTAAAAGTTCAAAAACCTTGGCACCACAGACGTTTTAAAAGGTCAATCAAAATATGAAAATTCCTCCAAATAAATAAATTAGGTCTTTTAAAAAAAAAAAAAAAAAAAAAAAAAAAAAAAACATCGTTAGAAGTTTCATTAAAACTTTAAAAATTCGACAAATAATCAAAGAGGTCCTTGTGCTATATTAAAAATTCTATCAAAATAGAAATAAAACCGCCAACCCAACTACTTATCGTCAATCTCGCCCCCTCCCGTCAAGTCGCTACGTTACCGTAATACAGCCGCATTCATACTTACCGTATCTAAGCGCTTACAGTTTAATAATAAAAGGGCGTTCGTCTAAAAGTCAAAAATCCTTGAAGAAATTTTGCCATCTTGCTGAGAGATTACGTAAATTTGGAAAGTTAAATGGAGAAAACATATTATTTGTGAAAGTTTACCTGTGTCATAATAGCGTGAAATGTTTTTAAAGAATAAAACTAAAACTAACAATAATTTGCTAAATTTTGCAGTCACTTTTAAATATTTTCGGTACTATAGTGTTTTTGAAATTTTTAGTGCAGTTTGAAGTGTAACGGAACCTAGAATTATAGCATTTGCATACACAAAGCCAAAATAATGAGAACGGTATTGAAAGTAAAATAAAGAGTGCTTTGTCACAGTTACAACCTAATATTCAAAATTTTATTCGTGGCAGCCCCCCCCCCCCCCCGCGCATTCATTCGATTACATCATAGCATTAATTTGCATTTAGTTTTTTGATCCTTATTTGATCTAATTTGTTCTAATAATAATAATTTTAAAAATCTATAATACTTAATATTACCTTTTATATACAATTTTATCTATATTTTTTATTTGCTAATCAGTTTTAGTCTCAAACTATGATTTTCCTATTATACTATACTTGTATTGACCACGTGTGATACTGGGAGGGGGCGTGACCTAATATTAACGTTCAAAGAATGCGCAGAGCATGAAAGGGTGAGAACCCTTGCTTTAAAATATCGGAGGACATAGACATAAGATATTCGCGGTATAACCGATTCGGAGGAGCAGTATAACAGGGTTATAATTTATATACATTATTTACGTGTGTGTTACCAAGAAAAACCGAAATGGAGACTCAATTTTCGCCGGTCGCTTCCCCAGAAAGAATTGGTCTTTGCCGATGTCTTTGATATGTGAATGTTGATATTCACCAGCTGATGTCAACATTTATCAAACTTTGGACTTTGTAATATCCATTTATATTGTGAATTCTCGAGAACTCGTAGCCTTATAACTTGTATTCCTTTATCTCAAAGTCTTCATTGGGTTCCAAACCCTTGAGAAGGCTGTTTGACAGTGGCGCAGCTAAAGGGGGAGGGGGTGAAAACACCACCCAGAGGCATTGATTTTAACATAAATGCAAATTCTAATACAGTAGTTTACGCATATGAAAGGGCTGTTTCGATCAAAAAACTCCTTTCAGAACGTATTTTTGATCAAAAAATCCCCCCAGAACATATTTTTGATCAAGAAACCCCCCTCCAGAAGCTATTTATGGCTGTGCTAGTGCTGTGGGAACTTTACATTACTCGAAATTTTTTGCCAGTTTCTTTGAGCTTCGAGTTATCGAAGTTGACTGCTTTATTTCTTCGGTATTAAGAATTTCAGAATCAAACATTTCCTTTCACATATTGCACCTCGATGCCATGTCTCAAAATGATTTCTCCTTCCTAAGAATTTTTTGGAAAATATTACACCATTTCTCCGGCAAATTTCATCTTTGTTTATTGTAGAAAACATGCGCATAAAAAGAAATACGAAACTGAAATGCTAGTTAAAAAAGAAAAAAGGTTAAACTTCTGGCCATCCCGATATCATCATTAATGGGATATGCAAAACACCTTCTGCAAACCCTCAGTGCCTTTTTGAGAACAATGGCAATTTCTACTTACGTCGCAAAACGAGAACTCTCTAAACAAAACGAAAAAAAAAAAGAACCGCATAAACATTGTAACCACAAAAACTATCCCGCGCTTGGAAACTTATGAATGAACCACAGAATACGTGCCGCCTTTAATAATACCAAAAAAAAAAAGTCCAGAAATTCCTTGACCTTTATCAAGACTAAAGACAGTAGCTGAACCATACCCAAATCGAAAACAAGAAAAGAAGCAAAAAATGAAAGCAGGCTGAAAGGCAGAGATGTGTCAGCCAGAGCTGTCTATTTTTAAGTGGCGATGATATCCTCCTGAAGAGGAAGTTTAGTGACTAGTAGAGGAAGTGAGCGGAGGTCACGGAGGTCAGAGTCACCTGCGTATGGATTCGGTTGATCTCCGGCCGCTTCCTGTCCTCTTCATCAAGAAGAAGGAGATGGATGGATGTGGAGCCACAAGCAGGGGGATGGCACTGCCCAGGTTGTAAAAGATTCATCGCACGACTCTTCTTTTGCAGATTTTGGATTCCAGGAGTAGTCACAGTGCGATACTTGTTTTTATTTAGTTTAAAGCGAGCTAAAGAGAAGGGCGAAAGAAATCAATCTTAAAACAATGTGTTCCAAGGAGGATAGTTTAATAATTTTATGTTTTTTTATAGTGCTGGAGGTGGAAGATGTGGAGGCAACTGAACTGTAATTTTTCTAAGCTACACGCTTTATCTCGTTTAGTTTACTTTAATAGTTAAAAAAAACTATATTGCATTAATTTTCTTTTTTCACTCTCGTTTACTAATCTTTATATCGCCAAGTATTAAAAATTTGAAGGAAAATACCGAATTGTTTTGTGAGATATGATGTTCGCTATAACTACAATAAAAAATAAATACTGTAGATAGAGCGCTGATTTTGTACAATTCTTCAATAATAATTTCATTTTTCAAATGAAATTGGAAAAAATTTAAAAATAAATAAAATAGTAATAGTATTATTTTCGGCAAAAAAAAGTAATAAAAAGCATTTTTTGGAATAGTTTTGAAAAATTTAGGAGGGGTTTTGGACCTTAAAAACCAAGCCGTTAAATACGGCCATGATATATTTAACTGTTGAGAATGCTCCACACTGTTAAAAATGAAGTCCAAATTTTCGCCAAGAAATTTGTTAAATCTAGTAAAAAAAGTGTTACTTTTGCAACGACCATGATAGTCGTGAAAAGTTGAATTAAATTCATGTAGGAAAGTTTAGCCACGTTTAAAATTGTTCTCTAGAGAAGAAAAGAAATAGTAACTCCTAAATTCCTTCCCTCTGCCCGGTATTTAACCGCGGGTCTTTAGAGAAGCAGAAAGATTGCGAGCTAATCATTCGACCAGCTCGTCAACAGGAAACGAGTATTTATTTCTTCAACAATGTGTTTTTCAAAGGAAAATTGTATTACAGTTTTAGTTTTTACTTTTTAACTGCGTCAGTCTTGCCATTATTTCTAATTTTATTTCATTTTAACGTCTCGGTTATATTTCTTTCTTCTCCTTCTCTTATCGTCTCTTTCTTTGTTCATGGTAGGTAATGATGTATTTTTTTGTTTCATGCCTGTGGCTTAAAAATCTGCGTTTTACCATATTATTTTATTTTCTTTCATTCAAAAATTACATAAAACTTTTATCATGGCATGAAGGAAATTACAAATCACCGCAGTTATGATTTGAATGGAATAGACGATGGGTAAGTATTAAATGAGCATTAATAATAAAATTGCTCACATAGAGAAACTAGCTATAAAATGATATCACATTCACCTTGTAGGGTTTGTTAAACAAAATTTCTTCACGCAACGTGATTCAATTTGCTTGTCCGCCATTGCACTCAGGGTTTGAACTAAGATTTCGGTAGATATTCACTTTAGTCCAGTAAAATTAGCCATAAAAAAGGCCTTACTTAAAAAAAATTTAAACCCAAGGTTTTTCTTCACAGAAAGATTTGCTGTGTCTTCCTAAATGACACCTACCAGGATGTCTGCTGTACGTTTCCTCCTTTTTTTTTGGAGGAGGGGGGGGGGGAGGATGGGGGTGAATTTGAACTTCGTTCTCTAGGAAAGTGGGGTATCATTTCTAACGTAATTTTTTTTTTTACGCTGAGTCGAGTAAAACCATAACCAAATCGATAGAATATGTATTTTAAGAGTTTTTGGCATAAAAACCAATTTTTAAAACAATTTATTAAATACTTGTTTTGTTGTAACTTTGAAGTTTTTATTCAAAAAAAAAAATAATAATAATAATTATTATTATTATTATTATTATTATTATTACTACTTATTTTTCTATTACTTTTTTGTCTGATTTTCTTCACACAATGGTTGATTCTGTCTTCTTAAATGGTAGCTTAAAAGAGACCAGTTCTTTTCCCCACGCATCCATCTTTTTTCGGGGGAGAGGGAGGGGATTTGAAGTGAAGTATATAAGCAAGTAGCGCATTGCCCCATACGTAATTTTTTACGCCAAATCGAATGAAACTACAACTATATACATATTTCAAACATATTAAACGTATTTTTATTACGATGAGTCGAATACGATAAGAATTGAGTTCCGAAGATACTTATTAACCGACTTCAAAAAAGGAGGTTATGATTTCGTATTGCGGCTATGTTTGGGTACACTGTTAAAAAAAACTGAAAATTCAGGTGGTTTTCTGACTGATTTTAACAGAATATTTCTGTAATGCTTCAAAACGTATTTTTTCCTTATAATAACAGAAACATCACGAAAAGAAGTAACGAAAACAGAATTTTCCATCTCTAGGGTTGCCGCTGTGCTGTACTTCGCTCTGATTAGCCTTCAAGTCATGATAAACATCACTTTTGATAGTGCTTATAATTCGCACTGTTACATTTTGCTAATTAAAAGCATATTTAGAATAACAACTCCGTTGCTGTAGACAAAATAGATAGCTTGCTATTTCATGTCTGGAGAGTAATAGTACTCGTATGTCAAAATTGTTTATACGCTTTTGAGCTTTGTAGGTGTGGAAAAATGTCGGCGCCATTTTTAGACTGGCAGATGTGTTTTGATCGTCTTGGTGATTTGATGTGGGTTTTACTGAGTCTATTAGAATATCCTTGTGGTTTTAATAATTTGCTCACTACTTTGAACAATTCTATTCGTTAGTCATATTGTGTGTTCTAGAGCGGTGAGAATAGTTTTAGGATCTCGTGTTATCCATTTCAAATAAAGGCTATTTATTGTATTACTTGTATCCAGATGCAATGGAGATACTTAAATTTAGCACCGCTGGTCACATGTAAGTATTGTTGAATATCTTTGTACATGTTAATATACAAATGTATTTTTCTTGTTAATATGCATTTGATAGAATTCCGATGTTAGCTTATTTAGAATTTATAGAAATATTATAAAGTTATTTTTTATTGCTCTAACGCATTGCATTCTTGAAAGTCATTAACGCTAAATGCCGTATCTACCGGAGAGGTGTGCGAGCAAGATAGGAAAAATCACTTAGTTTTTTTTTTGGGGGGGGGGGGGGGGGGGGGTTCGCTTCACAGTTTGGAATACTGAAAGTCACTATTTTAAATCTCTAAATAAAGGTGTATTAATGATCTTTGAAAATACAATGAAAGTTTTGGCAACAATAAGTATTAATTCAATTTGTTAGGCTCTTATCCAACAACTTATTTGAGATTATTGCAAGTTTCTTGGAAAAACAGTTCAGGTAAAACGAACTGATTGATATTGATATGCTTAAGTATGATGATTATGTACTAAAAATCTATGTTGCGATTCCAATGAGTGAAAAATTGGAATATCGTTGGGGGGGGGGGGGGCATGCAGCATCTGAATCAAAAATTCTTCACGTGCATGTCAATGATTCTGTTTTTAAATACAATAGATATACGGTACTCTCTATCAGGTATATTATTAAATGATAACGTCAACCTGCTTTTAATAGTATTTTATTTGACATATTCTGCAAATAAAAATATCATATTTTTCATGTATGTTTTTCCATGCCACCCCAGACACTGTACGAGGAAGGGAATATCGAACAGTATCAGCAGGGATAATTGGTGTCATATTCAAATCCATCAATTTTTCTGCTAGTACTATTTGATTAATTTGATTCATCTGAAGTTGATATAAAAAGTTTTGGTCGCGGATTCTCGGAGTAGAAATTATGTTAGGTAAGTTCTCTGTCCAGTTGTTAATTTAAAAAATCTTTGAGTAACAAATGCAAATAAAAAAAAGTAATAATTTTAGAAAGTTAACTATATCTGTATTATTTATCATTTTAAAGAACTAAATTTTTGATGAAATGAAAAGTCAATACTTGACACAACTTTTTAAATATTTTTTTGAAAATAAAACCTTTTTACTTAAATACGGGAAAGTGAGAAATGGAAAAAATATCACAATGAAAAAATAAGGAACCTAAATTCTGTTAAAACACAGAAAGATCGTAAATGAACGGAAAAATAAGAAATGGAATTTTCGTTTAGTCACGGGAAATTTATAAACGGAAAACTACAACTACGGAGAAATAAGAAATGGAACTTCTGTTAAATCACGGAAAGTCATTGAACGTAAACGTAATATTTACGGCAACTTTGCTGCCGGTACTTTGTCCGTTATTTTCAGGAAATTTTTTTAACAGTGTAGGAAATCGAACGTAAGTGTAATCAGTTATTTTTTGCTTTTTAGTTCCTGGGTATTTTTTGAAGGCGGTTTTTTTTTTTTATTATTTAAAAGTAATTTATTTTAGCAGTTAGAAATGATTTTGTTCACGAAAATGCCAGATTTTTCCGGCATCTTTAAACTTTTTTAGAGCAAATAATTTTTTTTAAAGGGACATTTAATAAAAGAAAGCTCTTAAACTTTCTACTTACCCATAGTTTAAAGTCAAATTTGTAGGTTATACCCCCCCCCCTGATTAAAAGAGGGCTAACACGTTGGCCATTGGAACTTGACCCCCCTTACAAAAATTTCTGGATCCGCCCCTGAAATCGAATGAAAGATTTCAGACACACAAATACTAAAAGCGAGAATATTATTGTAATAAATAGTTTTTGAAAGCATCACGCTTTTGAAACAAACCAAAAAGAATATTAAAAAAAAAAAAAGAAAAAAAAAACTCTAAGCTTTGTGTAGATTTAAAGCCCCATAGAAATTCAACATTCCTTACAAATTGCCAGAAAAGTTTGTGAATGCGAATTTTAATAGCGATCAAAATACTTGCAATATTTAAAAGGAAAAAACGTGGGGTGTATAATGCACCACATGACTATAAGAAGTATAAAAAGAGTACATACACATATACATTTTTTCACGAAAATAAAGCTGTCGTTGATTTCGCGTTTTGATATTTTGTGAATTTACTATTAATAGAATCAAAATTTGATTATAATATATAAAGTTGGAATATTTCGCGAGTCTTAAATTTTTTCTGTAACGACGGGCTCGTGAAAATTAAAGCCTTGTGAAAATAAGTGCTTTTCAGTATTTAAATTGACCTTGGATAAATCACTTAAGTGGAGGGGGCGGCAGATTTGAAATCTACCTAGGGGCGGCATAAAGCTCAATTCGGCCCTGTCTAGGACTCTTTGATGCACCTAAAATGAGACTTCCTCAGACAACTGTCAGTGTCTTCGTTTTAATAAATCAGTTACAAATAAATAAATAAATAAATAAATAAATAAAATAAATAAATAGATAAATAAAGTGGTAAATTTAAGTTCACTACCCCCTGCTTCAAGTGCAGTCCAACAATTTTTATTTCATGTTTATTGTCATGTACATACATGGCTTGGCAACGACATAAACTTGAAGGAATGTTGCTGGAATATAAAAAACAATACGTTAAATCCAGTAAGAACAACCCAATGTTCCGCTCCCACTCCAGATTCAATTTTAAAAATTATTTTCTGCACAGCAAATAATTTTCTAAATTGAATTTGGAGCGGCTGTTTGCTGCACAACCAAGCATTGCACCAAGTTAATGTAACAAACTTGGTGCAATGCATGTGGATGTCGAAAGGTGGGGCTTCATTGCTCTCTGTGGGCCCTGCCAGGAAAATCGTTCCTTAATGCAGTTCCGATGGAACGAATCTTTGAAAAAAAAGTCATATAAGCGGGACAGAACTAAATGAAAATACAGGTCTGCAAGATACTCAATATTCTTTTGAGTAGCAACATAATAGAAACATCTCCTAATTACAAATCATTACACTGTGAAATTAATTTTGAATTGGTTGTTTAACGCTATGTTTTTATAAAATCATGATGATTCTTTCTTAATTTGCAATTTTAATTATATTTTGAGTTTCAACAATACTTTACATTTACCATGAAACATGTTGTTCATAATCTATTTCAAAAATTCATAGTTTTAAAGAAAAAGGTCTTAAATGTTTGAAATATGTATTAGGTTATAGTTTTATTTGATTTAGTGTAAAAAAATACAATGCGCCATTTGCCTATATACTTCACTTCAAACACCTTCCGTTCCAAAAAAAATAAAAATAAAAGTGAAAGCAAAAAATAGTCTCTTTTCAGCTATTATTTAAGAAGAAAAAACAAACTTTTGTGTGAAGAAAAATCGAAGTTTTTTTTTTTTTTTTTTGAAGAAAAAAATTGTAAATTTACAACGAAACAAGTATTTCCTAATCTGTTATAAAAATTGGTTTATATGAAAAAAACTTTTAAATATTTATCATATCGATTCGGTTATTGGGTATTTGGTTTATTTGACTCAGCGTAAAAAATACGTTAGAAATGATAATACCCCACTTTCGTAGATAGCAAAGTTCAAATTTCATTCTTCTCCCCCCCCCCCCAAAGTGGGAAGCGTACAACGAAAAGTCGGGAACTGTTGAGATGTCACTGAGGAAGACATAACAAAGCTTTTCGTAGAGAAAAACCTTGGGCTTTAATGTTTTCCAAGTAAAATGCTAATTTAACTTTTCTCCACAACACCCTACCTCTTGGCTAATGGTTGATATGAAATCTTAAGGTAATAGGCAACTTATTTAAAAAAAAAACTCATTGTAAAAGCTCCTGATTTTAATTGAATATCATATCGAAAAAATTATGAAGCTAGGTCCTTATATAATTCAAGTTTTAAACAACGTAAAACGTGTTGCATGAATAACTATTGATAAAACATTTTTCAAAGACTTAACATGAAAGTTAACTCAGTTCTAAAAAAAACATAAACATTTTGAAAAATTTATTCTTCAATGTATATTAGAGGAATTTTTTTCTTACCCGGACCTAAAATTCCAAATTTCAGCTCAAAGTAACAATTTGGTTTTGTTTTAAGGCTAACTTAAGCTTTACTTTAAAGATTTAAAATTTCACTAAAATGAAGAACAGTACACATCAATGGCCAACTAATTGTAAAATTAATGTCTTCAGTTAATTAAAGTTAATTTAGTGACAAATGAATGCTGGTTTTAAAATATTTTTATTAATAAAATACAATGATATTCCCACAGATAAGATTACAATATTATTTAAATTATCAAAACTTTGCATCCTCCAGTCCAGATTACGAAATTTACAGTACAATGGAAACAAGGAGTTCTGTCTCGAACTAGACGAGCCTACTTTCCCGTATACCCATACTACTTTTAGTACCTGATCAATGTTCTCAAAATAGCTAAAATCGCAAATTGTTTCAAACACATTTTTCCAATATTTTAAGCTACTTTCTAGGAATAAAATAATCCTCACTCATCTAAAAAAATTAGATGCGTAAAAAAAAAGAAAAAAAAAACAAAACGAACAAATAAAATAGCAGCAACTTTTAAACAAAGCCGCTAATACACTTTTTTCCATTAAAAAAAAATTCTTCAACAGCTTTCAAAACGAAAAAAAAATAATAAAAATTAATAAGTTCATTAAAATAAATACATCCTATCAAAAAAAAAATCGTTTCTTTTTCCCCTGTTGCCAAAAATAATTTTTTAAATGAATTAATGCACTTATCAAGATAAATAAAAACAATAAAATGTCAACGTAAAGAAATACTTTTCATTGTCAAAAAAAAAAAAAAAAAAAAAAATCGTCTGCGCGTATCTTTATGTAGAAACATAAATGACTTCGAGTTTATTCACCGAAAACTGAATACCTAAATAAAAACTTTAGCGTTAAAATAAAAACAAATCACATCAACAATAATTATTTCACAGTTAAAACCATAGCGTCGGAGTCGGAGTCAATATAATTTTGGGTTTGAAGGAGTCGGAGTCGAATATCCAAGAATCGGAGTCAGTCATTTGTCCGTGTATAAATTTTTGCCAAAGCTAGGAAATCATAGTCGAAGTCGGGGAGTCGGAGTCCGATTAATTGTCGGGCACAGGAGTCGGATTCGGATTCAGGTGCCCCTAAATTCTCGGAGTCGGAGTCTGGAGTTCGGCGTCAAGAGCTATTTCCAACAAAATTTGTTTGAAGTAAATCCACCTTCAAGTACGGAATCTACATTGACTTTCAGTTTCCCCGTAGGCGCTAATGTTAAGGGATTTGAACTGTTCAAAATTGAACAGAAAATTGTTCAAATCAAAAAGATATTTTATATACAAGTTTTTCATCAAAAGCTCTACAAAGTTTGTTTGAAGCAAATTCGCCTCACAGTTCGGAATTGCCTTGAATTTCCCCGTAGGAGCTAATGTTAAGTTTTTTTGAACTGTTCAAAATTGAACAAAAAATAGTTCAAACCAAAAGCGAAATATGGGAATGAGGTGTCCTTGCCGAGATCTTTCCAACAAAAAAAAGTTTGTTCGAATCGGACTATTCATTCAAAAGTTATTAGGGGGGGGGGACAGACAGACAGACCGACAGACAGACCGACAGACAGAGAGACCGACAGACATTTTCCCCCATCTCAATACCCTACTTTCCAATTTTCAATTTTTCGATATTTATTTAATTATTTTATTTATTTTTGACTTTTTTTTGTTTTTCGGGATATTTTTAAGATGCATTAAGCCTTCTTTCATGCTTTTTTCTTCTTTTTCTGACTTTTACTGGGAAAGTAGGCTAAAAAGCAGCTGGAAATCAACAAAGATAAATAAAAAACTAGCATAAAGGAAAGACTAATTTTGATAAAATTGCCTGAATGGGGATAAAAATTAAGTAAAACTGTGACAAAATTCAGATAAGTTTTTTAAAAAGGAATTTCATGCACATAAATGTAAAATAGCATTAAATTCAAAACAAATTAAAAACCTACCCATCCAGTTCTTTGAATTTGGATTATTGATTATTTATTATTATTACAGATGCACGGAATACTTGGCTGGACTTCGGTATACTGCATATCGGCAGACAAACCGAATATTCGGTTGGACCAATTACTTCTCAATATTCGTCAACCAAATATAAACAAACTTAAAACTTCTAAAATTCGTAAACTAACATTTTTTATGCAATGAATGAAGGTATCAGTATAATACCATTTTACAATATTAATTCAAATTCTTACTTATTATTTTTATCATCTACAGTGCTGGCCAAATTATTAGACTAAAGAGTTTTTTTTTTTTGTACAATATTTGTACTAAAATACTATTTATTTTACTGTTAAAGTACAGTACATACTGTATACTGATTATTACGTTATTTTAGCATAATGTAATGTTTGCAGGTGGCAGCACTGTCTGCTTTGTTTATGTTCTTTGTTTATCTACCTACCAGGAACATAATCTCAATCAGCTTCAACAGTTCACTAGTTCTTTTTATTAATGTGTTCTGTTATATTTAAAGTTAGTTTTAGGTAATTAGTGAGTATGTGTATGTGAGTATATATAATATTGAGTACAAACAATTTTTTTACCTCCTTCTTTAAAAAGTTAAGAAATGGTGTAAACCTTGTGAAAAGTATGCCAAAAAGACTTAAATGCTCATCAAGAACAAGGGAATGCATACTAAATGTTAGATAATTATTTCACTGTTCGTTAATGTGTCTATAGTTATGTAATCAATAAAGAATTTGCTTTTAAAACAGTCTTAGTCTAATAATTTGGCCAGCACTGTATATCCATTCCTACATCTATGATTCAACCACGCCTTTTCAGTTTGGCGAACATCACATTCTTAAAACCCTTTCGTTCAATCCAGCCAAAAAAATGATTTGCGATCACTTCTGTCATCGCCACAAAGAAGCAGAACCCCTTTTACCCAAGCAAAGGGTAGGCAACCCTGATTAGGCCTTCAAGCAAGCGAAGCGCTTATGATCCTCTTCCTCTGTGTTATCGTAGCATGACAATCACGTCCTGGCGACGTGCTGCATCGACACAAGCATCAAAATGCCTCGAAATTTGGATTTCGCGGATGTCGAGGCAATTACCGGCCAAAAAATATCAGGCATTGGAGGAGTAGAATTATGCGAGGGTGTATGTAATTGGTTTTAGCTCTTCGCTTGATCAAAATCCGGAGACATAAAGATCACGTTACTTTGCTGCACCCTCAATTATTCACGATCTTTATTCATTAGCCATTTTCGAAATTGCTATATTAACCTTTTGGGTTCAGTGTGACCACAAAAATATTCATAGATCGTACAAACTTTCCTTGAAAACATTAAGTCTTTTCTGAGACATATAGTCATATATCCATATAATTTATAGTGTAATAAAAATACTTTGAACCAATGCAAACTCTTTGTTATGCATATGACGACTTTTAACAGATTCCATGATCATGCCCTAATTATGTACATTTTAAACACTTAATTACTTTATAGTATATACCTCAACTACTCATGACTTTTATTAATTAGCCTTTTTCGAAATTTCTATAATAATTATTTGAGCTTACTGTGCGATAATTCATGGTTGGTAACGTACAGGCCTTTTTTTACAAGCATAAAGTACCACACACTAAAATATCCATAGATCGTACAGACATTTATATCAAGCATTGAGTCACATCCCCCGCACAAAAATATCCATAGAATTTATACATTAGATTTAGGTCAACTCAACTTTCATTCTTTGTTGAACCTATAAAGACTTTCTACAGACTCAATAAGGCTAACTCTGTTTACTCTGATGAACTACTTTATGTATGGCTCAATTATTCATTTTTTATTTATTAAGCGCATTTAGGAAGTGGCCCTCATTTTGAGCGACATGTGACCAGAGCTGCGGAGTCGGATTCGGATCGATTATCAGGTGAAGTAGTCGGAGTCGCAGTTGAGAGTCGAAGCTTTTTAAATTATATGAATCGAAGTTGGAGTCGGTCATTTTCTCTCGCCAGAACTGTGGAGTTAGAGTCTGAGTCGGGCTGATTTTTGATTTCAAGAGTCGTAGTCGGAGTCGATTTATCTAAACTTCCAGGAATCGGAGTCGGTCAATTTCGCTCAGGCTCCGCAGCTGTGCATGAGACTCGTCATGAACAGTTAGTTCATGCAGGCATTTTCTACAAACACTGAAGTCATGTATATACAGGGGGAGCATAGAACCACCCATTATCGTGTACAATCCTTAACCGTAACCGAGTTATGGTAGATATAAGGAAAATGAGTAAAAAAACAAAAATCATTTTCCAACACGATGGAGCCCCTGCACGTTCTTCAAATGCCGTTCGGAATTTTTTGACGAAACAGTATCCCTAATGGGTTGGTCGTACGGGCCTCATTCCCTAGCAGCCTTGACTACCAGACCTGACTCCAGTGGACTTCTTTGTTTGGGGATTCTTAAAACAAGAAGTTTAGAAAGCAGCAGTAGCCAGTTTTCAGGAATTGAGCTACCGGCTCGATGGAACACTACAGAAACTAAGAAATGAAATTCACTTTCAGCTACGGTTATTTCCGTTCGCTTATAATCCGTTCGCTCAATAAGGCTTGAATTTCTGCTGAACTTGAAGCCCAATATGATTTGCTGTTCATCATCTGAAAGCTAGTGAAATGGGACAGTTTTTAGTACATTTGCTCGATTGTAACTTATACGGTTGTTTTTGAAAATGCCGATTGGAAACTTCGGCACCATTTCAAATCTGAGTGTGTCCAATGTTTCAAAGCTTGTAGCTCGCTGTAAAATGCGACTATTTTGATGGAAAAAATGTCATTTTGTAGGATTTAGTCTGCTCTTTCCAAACATATACTTATCTTGTGTGTAGGTCCTACAGGAATTTCAAAAATCGGTCGTTTTCTCAGAATTTTGTTTTTTTTACTCATTTTCTGTATATCTACAATAAATTGGTTACGGTTAAGGATTGGACACAATAATGGGTGGTTCAATGCTCCGCTTGGGCTCTTTTATCACCCCCTTTCGTATGGCAGATTCGATCAAACTCACCCTGTATATCGCCGTTGTTTCTAAAAAATGTAACGAAGATTAAACTTTTTGAATTCACAAGAAGAAGTGAACTTTATACATTATTTCAAGTAAACAACTGAACTACGGTAATAACAGGCAAATTTAAGAAGCCATTTGATACCATCCGTCAGAAATCACTGCGTCCAATTTGCATTCTGAAATCTGAAATCATATTTGTTAGCGTACCTTCCACCGGAAACAGCAATCAAATTACGAGAGAAACAGTTAAAATTTGACCTAGAAAGCTCTCTTTCACCAAAATTGTAAGAAATATCTTTTTGTTTTTTTAAATGGAGCTTGGAATGATTTCAAATCTCATCTCTCTTGAACCATATCGCTGAAACTTGCATTAACTTGCTACACTGTTAAAACTGCGAGTTGCATATAGCACCTATAAAGGTGAAACGAAGGTGAAACGTTGTAGCACCCGCGCTACCTCTTAAGAGTGCGATTTGGCTCTCTGTGGCACCTTTAAGGGTACCAGAGGAAGCCAAATGGTGTCTTTAGAAGTGCCACAGGCTGCCATATACGGAACCAAATGGTACCTTTAAGGGTCACATAGAAGTGCCATAAGGAGTCAATTGGCAACCTTACGGTCTGAAGGAGAGACTGGTGGAACAACATTCTACAATAAAAGGTGCCATGCACATGCGACTAACAGTTTTAACAGCGTAAGAATGCTTCTTTTTGCAAAATCAATCAAAATAAAAAAGAAAGAAAAGAAACAAAATTACTACAAAAGTATTAGCTTCAATATACTCGTAGTACGTAAAAAGGAAACTGATATATCAACCGCTGAGAGCAAAACTGGTGAAAGTTAATTTTTTCATAATTTTTGTTTGCATCATCAGAAATTACTTTTAATCTCATTCTAATTCATGCGAAAATGGAGTAATTCTATGTTCAACTATTTTCCAATAGACAGTAACTGTAAAACGGAACTGCGGTACAGTGTTGTATGCAAAAGTGGCTACTAAACCGTTCAATTATCCAAAGTCTTATTTTATTGACTTGATGCAGTTTTGAAAAAGTGAAAATCTGTGAATCTCATTTCTCCATTTCAAGTTCAGCCTCAGTGTCTCAGTGTCTAAAACTCCACTTGGTCGCAAACACCCGGGAACGGATTTTACCAGTACAGTCTTCAATGGATGAGTGATTGGACGTACGTTACCATAACAATTCGCATTAGATAAATGAACCCCAATTTCCTTCCTTAAGTTATACAATCCCATAATTGACTCTTTAAGCCGTACTGTCTAATTGGAGGAAGGAAGAGGGGTTATGACAATATATGCAGACCCTTCTTCGGGAGAGAATAAATAAGAAGAAAAGGGTTTTATATGCGAATTCTTCATGCGTAGGTGGCTTCGGATATTTTTTATCGCCGTCACAAATTTCGGCTGTTTCCTCTGGGGAGCTCAATTTGGGGCAGGAAGCGATGCAGGGAAAGGGACAGGTGCGTGACGACGGTGTTGTCTGATGGAACATCATTCGCGACTCAGGAGGAATTCTTTGGTAAAATACTGGAGGTATCGAATCATAAAGAAAATTGTTTGGACATGATTAAAAAATTACTCTTATCATGCTTGATAATTTAATTATTTGGAATTTTAAGTGGAACGAATGCATACCACATGGTAGCTGATATTTTGACTGCTGGAGCATCTTTTGTGACTCAGAAAGAATTCTTCAGCATGTTGACAGAACCACCGAGAGCTAAGGTGGACTCCTTGTCATTTTAGTCCGCGGCCCCTTACCATCATAAAACTTATAAAATTTATTCTACTTCTATTCCAAGCCAGGTCCTTAAAAGGCAGGGTCCCTTGTTTCCGACTAAGCTGACATGTCCTCTCGTCGGTCCTGCATGTTTTTTAAAATACTGTCGGTTGGGGAAAAACGACGACTTTGTTTGTTTATATTTATTTATTTGACGTGATTAAAAGTAGCATTTCTTTTAGCGCATGTAATATTTTAACTACTTACATCATAACTGCAGCTATGGTATATCAAAGGATTTGTTGTCTGATTGAACAGCTTTCGCAACTCAGAAGAAATTCGTCAGCTCTCAGCATATTTGGTTACATATTGGTGATTTTAAATCATGACGAAAATACTTTCGACGTGATTGAAAATATTTCCTTGAATAGGTTTTCTATTGTAACTGCTGATAACATAACTGGATCGATGGTATGCCAGAAGCAGATATCTCTCCTGATGGAAGGAAGGCGATGGAATCACGGTTTCGAAGGAGTTCTTCAGCATATTTGGTAAATTACTGGTAATTTTAAATCATAAAAAAAAAAAAGTTTTTGACGTGATTAAAAGTATTTCTTCAACGCGTTTAATAGTTCAACTTTTCAATGAAATTGTTACGATGGTGTACCAGATGTAATCACGACAGTTTAGTTGAAATTAAAGGAATTTTTTTTGGCAGATATGATTGAGTAGATTTCAATTGATTAATTCAGTTTATTCATTACTAGTATATGAATATAAATTAGCGTATAGCGTTTTGTATACCACTAGTACCCATTGTGAAAGTTTTAAATAGTAAAATAGAAAAAGTATCCGTTTCATATAGAAAAACTTGTATCTCATAATTTTCAGCCCTTTCATCGGCCACTCAACCAAAATGGCATTCTAGTACCATAAAAAAAAAGGGATAGATGTACGAAAAATTTGAAAAACTAAACTATAAACTTTTGATTAAAAGTGGTAAGGTTGTTCATTTATTTAAAAACATGTGACCATTTAGATATTTAAATTTTTGTGACGTAAGATAGAATTATTTTGTATACATATAAGATAATTGTACGTTTCAAGTGTACGATTCTTTCTAATTTATTTCCGTTCTTCTGTGCTCGTACCATGTACTTCTAAATGAAATTTAATTATGCTACATTGTTATCAGTTTTTTGTCTTTTAGGCGTTTAAATGTTTTGCTTTCTCTTCTGTATACGCAATCGCTTCTCTCATCTTCCGCCCCAATACCCCTCTTTTAAGCTCAAACTCGATTTCCATAATATCCTCATCACTTGATTTAATCCACGGCATTATACTCCCTTTTCAGCAATTACTTCACGCACAACAGGCGCTAATAAACACCGGCTATTACATTTCAAGCATAGCAGCCTCGCAGAAACACAGGATTCTCGCTCCCCTGCCCGGCGATCGGCGCTCAGCGATGCCGAGAGAAGCGAGAGTTTTTCCGCTACAGGTGTATGCCGCCAGCAACCGCGACGCACTCGGCTAGTTTCATCGAACCGCGGGGAGATGAAACAGTGCGATGCGATGCGCTCGGTTGTCTCGAAGAATAGGTTAGTGAGTGCTCGGTGGCTCTGCTCTTGCTTGAAAATTCAGACCTTGTAGCTAATATCGGAAGAAATTACAGCCGCTTGCTTAAGCAGAGCTTTTTTTGTCGACTATTCAAATGCGTCAATTGGAGTTTTCTTGCACTGTTTAGCCAGAAAGTTACAAGCAAATACCAAAGGGCTTGTTACCGCATCCAGAGACTGCAATTTTAATCATATTTGGGTTTGTTGGTCTGTAATAGCATCCACAGAGAAACGGTACGACGCAATCCGTTTTGTCTCGACAAATCGGTTAGTGAATGCTTGGTGGCTCTGCTCTTGCTTGAAAATTCAGACCTTGTAGCTAATATCGGAAGAAATTAAAGCCGCTTGCCTAAGCAGAGCTCTTTTTTGTCGACTATTTCAATGCGTCAATTAGAAGTTTCTGCACTGTTTAGCCAGAAAGTTACAAGCAAATAAAAAGTTTGTTACATCATCCAGAGACTGCAGTTTTAATCATATTTGGGTTTGTTGGTCTGGAATAGCCTCCATAGAGAAACAGTGCGACGTGATCCGCTTTGTCTCGACAAATCAGTTAGTGAATGCTCGGTAATTCTGCTCTTGCTTGGAAACTCAGACCATATACAGTACAGTGTTAAAACCAGGAGTGCCTCAGGTGTTTCCCCCTAGGGTTAAAAAAGGTGCCTCAGGGTGCAACGGAGGCTAGGAAGTGTCGTTAAGGTGCTTTTGCTTCCTCAGTGGGTGAACGACGTTAACAAAAGTGCTAAAAGACCATTCAATAGGAGGGCGACTTACTTGCGCATGCGCTCTGACACATCGTCCAACGACAACTTCAATTTCAATCGCGGACGAAGGAAGTTGCAACGAAATTTACTTTCACATTGAATGAAGTAGAAAACTGAAAATTTCGTGAATTAATCTTCGAAATAAAAAGACATTTGATCATATTGTAGCTCTTAGGGCTTTCGAACATATTTAAAAGTGTTTAAAGTATTTTGACAATTGCTTATTGTTCCGTTTACCTAATTAAACATTTAATGTCTTGCTATTTATATCCTGCAAAACCGTTACCTTAAACTATCTATCAGTACTATCTTGAACAACAACAACATTAAAAATAAAAACGTTTAAATCAGCTGATAATTGAATAGCTAATTCCGGAATAAAAACGCCTCGACGTAAGCAGATATATACCAAGTGTCTATTTCGTCTCAATGAAATAACTATACGTAGAAGAAACGAACAGAGAAGCAAAGGAGGGGGGAAAAACAACGGTCTGAAAAGAAATCTCTCTCAGTGTTTAACCCATCTTTCACATCGTGTTTTGTTTAAAGTATATCTTTCTTTGTCGTTATTGCATGAAGCGAATGCAGTATCTACTCTTGTTTTTGTTTTTAATCTGACGAAAAACTTGACATTGAAAAGAAGGGCTTTTAGATTATTTATCTTGTATGCGTAAATGCATTCAAATGTCGAATCTTATAATAAGTATTGATGTGTTACTCTCGATTAAAATTTTAAACGTTTATGAAACGCTTTTATTTTTCCGTGATTCTAATGTTACTTAATATTTCTGGTTGTTCCGGCAAATGATTGATCATCTCCGGTACGGATCATGCCGTAGTAGATTTCAACAACATATTAATTACTGAGGAATCCAAGTGGATATACGAAAGTTAATGCACGAACAGACAAATTAAAGTCATAAACAATTCTAAACTATGTTGGAAAGTCTGAAATGTGATAGAAAACTCCACGGGTGGGGTGGGGGGCAAAAATCACTATAGGAAGCATAAAGGTGCCATTTTTTCTTACCCAAGGTACCACCTTTCACCTCCGCTGCACGTGGGGTGAAGGGAGTCAGTTTTTCACCCTAGTTAAGGGTGCAATTTCGGCTCTCTATTGGGTGCCGCTGTTGAACAATCGTTTCACCCCTGAAAGGTGCCAAATGCAACCTGTAGTTTTAACAGTGTACCTGCAATCGGAAGAAATTAAAACGTTCGCTTGTTTCTTCATCAAAGAATTCAATGCATTAATGAAAAATTTCTTGCAGTCTAGCCAGAAAGTTACAATCAAATATCTAACAGGTCATTATATCCAGAGACTGCAATTTTACTATTTTAGGGTTCATCAGTCTGGAATAGCCATGACAGAGCAGCAGTGCGATGCGACCCGTTCGGTTGCCTCGACGAGGTGAGTAGTGAGTGCTCGGTGGCTCTGCTTTAGCTTGAAAATTCAGACCTTGTAGATTTCAGTTGACTTTTTTTTAATTCATTATTTCAATGCGTCAGTTAGGATTTTCTTGTACTGGTTGCCAGAAAGTTACAAGGAAAGGACCAAGAAGCTCGTTACAACATCCAGAAAAAATTAAGTTTTATTATTATTATTTTAGGTTCGTTAGTCTGAAATAGCCACGAAAGAGCAGCGGTGCAATGCAATCTACTCGATTGTCTCATGTAATAGGTTAGTGAGTGCTCGGTGGCTCTTGTTTGAAAATTCATACCTTGTAGCTGTTAGTGAAAGAAATTAAAGAGCTTATCTAGACAGAGCTTTTTTTGAGCAATCACGATTGCTTATTGTTCTCATTTGACTGTTTTGAATTCCTATCATTTTATTTTCCCACCAGCACCCTCTGTAGCACCATCACCGTCGCGTCGACCGGCCTCACGATGCTGCTCCTCTTGCGAAAACCGTCTCCAGGTTGCGTCCATATCCTACACACACACGCATACACACACACATATACACACTCATGCCTGCGCACAGACACAAACACACACTCCTACACACACATACACACACTCATGCCTGCACACGGACACAAACACATATGCCTATATACACACACACGAACGCCTACACACACACGCGCGTTACACACACAGCACTGCATACACAACACGCACACACATGCATACATGCACCCACACAAACGCACCCACACACATGCGCCTGCACACAAACACACACACACACATGCGCCTACACAAACACACGCGCATTCATACACACACACGCTCGTGATTGCGAAAAACATAATTTGAATTCAAGATGCCAAAAATTCAAATATATATTTTTTTTTTTTTTTTATCGGCCGATTCAAAGCGTCAATTAGAATTTTCTTCCAATAGCTATTCAGAACGTTAGAAGTAAATATCAACCAGCTCGCTACGGCATCCAGTTTCACTACAGGTTTTTGCACTCATCAGTCTGGAAAAGCTATAACAGAGCTGGAAGGAACAAAAGTGACCTGAAATTATCTTCAGATTGGTTGCTGGAAGTATTTAGTACACCTGCGTTGGTTCAAAAACATTGTGGCTGCGTCTTATAAATCGAATATAAAAATTAGAGTAGCGGTTCCCAAACTTTTTTGTGTTTTGCAGACCACAATTTTTTCAAAAACAGAAATATTTTTAAGCATGCTAATTACTGATGATACGTACAAGTAAAATTCAAGAAGAAGAGATCAAAGTAAGGAAACTTTAAAACGGGACTTTTGAAACTATTTCTATTGAACGAGAGAAATAATTATCTGGATTGAAACAATGGATAGTTTTAACCTCCGAGTACTTCTCAACATTTTACTTAATCCTGCATTTATTTTTCCCCAAAATATTTTTTTTTTTTGGAAAAGTTTGAACACACACCAGATCAATTGTTGAAAACTTAGCATGTCCTTCAAGGCAGTTTTGGCAACAGCCCGATAGCATTGAGAAGAGATAAAATGGAGGAAGTGAAGACTTTCATTCATGAAACCAAGACCCCAAGTCACGTGATAGGTATTAAAGCAAAGCATTGGAAGAAATCAGGTTTCTTTCACTTGTTTCACGCAAAATGTGCCAACCATTTGTCGCTGTTGAGTCACGTGACTTGGGGTCATTGGGTCAGCTTTTGCTAAGCCAATGATTAGACTTGCTCCCTCCATTTTAATTCCTACTCTAAGCTCGATAGTCATGCCCAATATAAATCCGGCACAGGCCCAAGAGGGCTGTTTAAAAACAACATTTTGAGTCTGGTCACATGATAATTCAACAGACGAGTATTTTTCACTTAAAACATAGTTTTTTTTTCCCCCAATTTTTAAAAGTAATTTTCCTCAATGGGGTTCCTGATCAATTGTTGTTTTTTGACCTTCAATTTTAGAAAAGATATTCGAAAGAAATATTAAAAATCCTAAATGGGACAAGTCTGCCTTATTGACTATAGTGGTTTGCGAGTCACTGAGAGCTATTGAATGACGACTCTCTCACTAGTGAATCGACCAGAAATACCAGGCGGCTGCAATACCAGGTTGTCTAAGGTCCACATATGAGTCGAGACTCATGGGTTGTGAACCACTGAATTCGAGTATGAAGCTTCAAGTACCTTTTAATAATTTTACGAGAACTTACTCAGGATTACTAGCAATGCTTCCTTGTATAACTCTATCTCAATTAAACCTCGATTACTTGTAGCTTTATATCCAGAATGTTGTTAAAACGGAAAATACACTAACAAGTGCAAAACATTAAACGTAACGAATTTTGTACACACAAAGTACTTTGTGTGTACATATGTCGGCACAATAATACGCCAACTGATTTGTTTTCCAGTTGGAAATCTGGTTTCGGAATTGGTGGCAGGTAGCACAGTTTTAGTTGTTTGATCTTCTGCAATTAAATCAATTATATTTTGAAGACAAATCCGTACTTCAAAAGCAACATCCGTAAAAAAGCTCATGTGTTGAATTTTAAAGCATAGTCTTATTGCAAAATTAAATCTTTTGTTAAGAAAACTCATAAAGTTCAAGTTAGGAACAAATTAAGGTTTTATCATGATTGACTTTATCAAACTCAATTGATACCTAAATAAAGTGGCAGCTCGGAAGAAAATTGGGCCCCAATAATAACAGGGTCTGGTAGACAAATCATTATCAGCACAGTGGGTTTCGCTAATTACTAATACTGTCTTCTTAGATGACTTTTAGACTTGTTAAACATCGAGGGAAAACTAGTAAAACTCCTACATAGACAAACAATTACACTGTTAAAAATCAAGTTCAAAGCTTCAACAAGAAATTCTATCAAATATTAATTTGTAGCACTCATATTGGAGAAATGTTTCACCAACTTAATAGTGCTTGTAAATATCATGAACTTAGTGAAGTATTGAACTAATTTCCTGGTGAAAGGTTGAAACAACGTTTTTGGTTTATTTCAGCAAACTGAGTTAAAAAAACAAAAAAACAACTTCTCTTGAAGTTCAAAATGTAACCCAATACACTGTTAAAAAAAACTACAGGTTGCGTTTGGCACCTTTCAGTGGTGAAACGGTTGTTCACCAGCGACACCCGATAGAGAGCCGAAATTGCACCCTTAGCAAGGGTGAAAAACTGGCTCCCTTCACCCAATGTGCACCGTAGGTGAAAGATGGTACTCTAGGTGAGAAAAATTGCACCTGTATTGCTTCCTAGAGAGATCCGCCCCCTCCCCCCGTGTTGTTTGCGTTTTTTAATACAATTGTGTTTTATTTATTTTGATTTATATATACGAAGGCATTTGATCACATTTCAACTTTCGAACATAGTTTAGAAGTGTTCACGACTTTAATTTGTCTGATCGTGCACTAACTTTCTTATATTCACACTTGGATTGCTCACTAATGAATATGTTGTTGACAACTTTTACTGCATGATCCGTACTGAAAATGAATAGGGAAGGTAGTTATCAATCATTAGTCGGAACAACCAGAAATATTAGGTAACATTAGATTAGAATCATGGGAAAATAAACGCGTTCATAAACGTTTAAAATTTCAATCGAGCGTAACATAACAATGCTTAGTATAAGATTCGATATTTGAGTATCCTTATGCGTACAAGATAAATACTGATTTAAAAGCCCTTCTTTCCAATGTCAAGTTTTCCGTCAGATTAACGCCTAAGAAAGATACGTTAACCTAAACACGATGTGAAACTCATGAGTCAAACGCTGAGTGAGAAAGATTTCTTTTCAGGCGGTTCCCCCCCCCCCCCCCCCCCCGCCTTTGCTGCTTTGTTCGTTTTCACTACTGCTCACGTCGATGCATTTTTATTCCGGAATTAGCAATTCAATTATCAGTTGATTTAAACGTTTTTATTTTTAATGTTGTTGTTGTTCAAGATAGTACTGATAGATAGTTTTAGGTAACAGTTTTGCAGGATATAAATAGCAAGATATTAAATATTTAATAAGGCAAACGGAACAATAAGCAGTTGTTAACATACTTTAAACACTTTAAATATGTTCGAAAGCTGTAAGTGCTACAATATTATCAAAAGCCTTTACTTACGCGATATTTCGAAGATTAATCCAAGAAATTTTCAGTTTTGTACTTCATTCAATGTGAAAGCAAATTTCGTTACAACTTCCTTCTTTCGCCATTCAAACTGAAGTTGTCGTTGGACGATTAGTCAGAGCGCATGCGCAATGAGTCGCTCTCCTATTGAATCACTTTTGTTAACGTCGTTCACCCACTGAGGAACCAAAAGCACCTTGACGACACTTCCTAGCCTCCGTTTCACCCAGCGGCACTGTTTTTTCACCCTAGGGTGAAATTCTTTACCCCTGTGGCACTCCTGGTTTTAACAGTGTACGTGATTTCTTTTTTAGTCCTAGTCGCTATACTATAACTTCTTCATCGGACGATATGTGTCTGAAATTTCATACCTATAGTTTTAATTGTGTTTACCTTATTATTTTATGTTAATTTAGTATAATTATCTGTTTAATTTGTTTTGTTACACATTTGCATTAATGAAATAATTATTACTCAAGAAAATCATTTTCAAATGATATGTCATTGAATGCATACATTATTTTAATATGGAAATTGAGCTTGCTCTTAATTTAAACTCTTGAAGTAAGTTTTTAGTATTTTCAGATTTGAATAATTGAAGTATTTCATTAAACTCTGTGGATTGAACTTGCGATAAACTGAATCACGTTAGTGTAAATCGCCATAAATATTGTCCCGTAAAATTTTAATACTTCACTCATGAAACCTTTCGGGAGAACTCTAGGTCAATAAATGAGAGGAGAATGAAGATTTAAAAACTTATTATTATCATTTTGGTTTCTTTTTTTTTTTTTCTATTCTTTTCTTCATTATTTTCCTAGTATTTTAGGAAGGAGATAAAAGCAAAATCAGCAAAGATTCAAAATGAGATCCAAGAGGTCAAAGCATTTAATGTGCTAAACGTGCAATATTAATCATTCGCATGAAAAAAACATTTACAAAAAGGACTCCCTTTTACCTTGTAAGAAGTTAGACGAGATTTCTTCACGTGACGTGACTTAATTCCGCCCGCCATTTGCATTCTGAGTTGAACCAAAAGTTTGGTTCAATTTGGGATTCGTTGATCGAAATCATTTTAAGTGAACTTGTGAAATCGTGCATTATCTTGAAGATCCTTGTTATACTGGAATATTGATGAAATGTCAAACTTATATTCTAAACAGTGTAGAATTAAGTCCGAATACATCTTGTAACAATCGTCACTTTATCTCGTCATTTCGCGAAGTAACACATATAATCGAACACGAGACGTTCTCTCTCCTTGCAACATGCGATAACAGTATGTTATAATTATCTGTAATCTAATATTCAGCAAATTAAAAGAAAAAAAATACAAGCGCATGTTTCTAGTTTTTTTTTTTTTTTGATGTTGATAAAATGTTCTTTAATGGACCTAAAAATAAATGAGCCAGTACAATAAGTTTAAAAAAAAACGGCGAAGCACACACATCTGGCTGCATTAACTAACTTTCAAACGATTCCCTCTCCATTTCGAACGCCATGCATGTTTGATCTTTCGGTTCGAATCCCCCGGGTATTTTCCACCTTTCCACCAGCAGAAGGAGAGTCGAAGCGAGTCACGATACCCGTCAACAGGTGTTGCCACGAGCCGCTCATTAATTTGACGCTCCAACCGTAAAGACTCCCTGGGGCAGATTTGGGAGGTACAGGATGGAATTAAGAGGAATGAGATAAAATCGATGTATAATTGTCAAGTCTCTGGGGCGACGCTGTTGCAACAAATCGGTCTCTTTCATTCAGTGAAATGTCGTTAATCTTTTGTTTCATCAGAATTTTATAAAAACTTAATTACTTAATGCTTATTGATTAAACAAAGAGGAGGTAAAAGTTCTAAGGAACTAACGAACCTTGTAAAGGCCATCAGTCTGCTGTATCACACAATGCTGCACTTACGTCCAAGGGCAGATTCAGGACTGTTTCAAGGAGGGGGCAGTTAATTTATTAACTTATCATTTACAACATATTGGGGGGGGGGGGTTCATCAGTATTTTTATGTAAAACAACTAAAATATAGAGATTTAGCCAGGGAGATCCCAAATCTATTTCTTTACCTTTAAGTTGAAACAGGTATTCTAAAATTGCGTTTCGAACTTCAATTTCGTAGTAAGTCCGGAGAATTTTTCAAAACAAACTCCCATAATTTCATTGAAGGTTTTTAAAAATTCCCTCTTTGGAGCTTCAGTTCTGAAAAATTAGTGGAGGGAAATCATTGAACCCATTATTTCCCCTAACACTACCTGAGAAGTCTCCAAGCACACCTTTCTTTAGGACTTAAATTTTAGTAAATGCTGGAGGAAGGCCTCCAAACGCCGCCTTCTAACGACGCCAACAATCGCCTAAAATTGCCTTTTTGAATCTTCGATTCCGAAAAGTTTCCGGGAGGAAGATTTGAACATCAAAAATGGTCTACACATGCGAAAAATTGCTACTGCAGAGTCCCTCAAGGGGACAGCGATCACCTCCATCACCCCTCTCTTACATCCGTTCTTGCTTATATCCTTAATTGTAGAAATTTGTTCAACAGATTGCGAAGCGGGATAAAAAACCAAAAAATAGATTACAATGTAAACAAGCATTAGATTGATCATAACACCTATTACATAAGTCATAACACTAAAAAATTTGTGTAACCTTATTCCATAAAATCGGTGGCAGTTTAGCTGCCTCCACTGCACTGGAGTAACTTAACTGATGTAACTGGTGTAAAGTTACAGATCGCTTGTGGAAAGTTACACCATGGTAATGTAACTTTAGCGTAACGTCTCACCCATTTTTGCGTATTGTTACACCTGCATTTTCTGTATGCTTGCACAGAAATTGCTTAAAAAGTTACACATTGGAAAATATTAAGCTTTCATCTGACTTTTTGAACGATTTATCAAGATCCATGCTTTTTAACAAGTAATATACAACAAATAGATATTTCATTTAATGTACAAACAAGACATTTTTTTTCGTACTGAGAGAAAATATGATCCGAATGGGACCCGAACAGGCGACGCGAGTCTCACAGAAAAGGCCGCTTTTACCGCTCGGCCACCAAGGATGGTTTTCTCATCAAGAGTTTACCTCATCTGTGCCGGTTTTGATCTTTACGCATGCGCTTTAAAATCAACTGAAACCATAGTGCAAGGTTTCCACAACAATTTGAGTTCTTAAAACAATGATGCTACACACTTCATAGTTCATGTAACATTACACACATTGATATTGGTAACCTAACACATTTTTTTTACAGTGAACTAAGGAATAGCTGCAAATCAAATGCTTCATTTCAAAGTTTTCTTAATACATATTTCTATTTTCTACTCTATACAAGATGATAAAAAGCTCCAAAAATACCAGGACCGCGAACTTAGTACCTTGCCTCCGTTCCCTCCATGTGCTCTTAATTTTTTCCCCTCAATAAAAAATATGTGTAACCTTACTCCGTAAAAGCGATGGCAGCTTAGCTGCCTCCATAGCAACAGAGTAACTTCTTTACTAATAATAAAGCAGAAAGTCTCTCTGTCCGGAGGATGTCTGGATGTCTGTAGGATGTCTGTGACGCGCATAGCGCCTAAACCGTTCGGCCGATTTTCATGAAATTTGGCACAAAGTTAGTATGTAGCATGGGGGTGTGCACCTCGAAGCGATTTTCGAAAATTCGACGTGGTTCTTTTTTTATTCCAATTTTAAGAAAAAAACTATCATAAATTACGAAATTATCATAACGTGGAACCGTAACATGGGCACAAGCCAATTGGCGAGATACGAAATTATTATAACGTGGAACTGTAACGTCGGTACAAGCCAATTGGCGAGAAAATTCACCATACATTATTTGTAAATATACAAGCGAACCAAAAGACCTTTAATTTTTCTATTACGGACGAAGCCGTGCGGGTGCCACTATAGTTACTAATAATAAAGCTGAAAGTCTCTCTGTCCGGAGGATGTCTGGATGTCTGTGACACGCATAATACCTAGACCGATCGGCCGATTTCCATGAAATTTGGCACAAAGCTAGTAACTAATAAAACTTGTGTAACGTTACACCAGTTTTATCAGTTAAGTTACTCCATTGCTATGGAGGAAGCTTAGCCGCCGGAATAAGGTTGCACAGATTGCAAAATGCTGCCACCGTATTTATTTTTTAAAAAATTAATACATTTATTTGCTGAGTAGTGATTTTTACCCTCACGTCCAAAATCGAGGTCACAAACATATTTATCAAAGTAATTCCAAATGATAACCAGTAAAATTTAAACAAATTATATTTTATACATTGTGAAGGACCGGTAACCAGGCCCGACGAGAGGTCATGTCAGCCTAGTCGGAAACTAGGGGCCCAAGCCTTGAGGAGGCCCAGCGACGTCGACGCAAAAAAAAAAAAAAAAAAAAAAAAAAAAAAGATAAATAGAAAGGAAGAAAAAGGGTGAAAACAAGCAAACAAACAAACAAAAGAAAATCCTCTGAACGAAAATAATAAAATCTTCTTTTCGCCTGAGTATTCGCAAATAAACAAATGTTCTGTTCTCAATAATGATTGTGAGGATGAAAATGTGTGGTGAAATGAACATCGATAGTTCCGTGCATGCAGCCTTTTGTATATACATGCATAATAGATTCGCCACCCCACCCCATCGCCAAAAAAGAACGCTCATAAGAAAGCATGTTTACACTACTGGGGGCCGGCCTTTATGTACCCCATCTTCCTGTCTATCACTCTAAAATTAACTACTTTAAAAAATGAACGTTTCATAACTTTGATGGTTAATAAAAGAAAGGAAGATCGAAGGTTCTTCAAAGGAGTTCAGACGTTAGACATAGCATTGTAAAAAACAATTTTAAAGCTTACTTTTTTATCTTAAATGATGATAGACAAAGATTATAATTGATAAAATAGTACCTGTTCATCAAACACTTTTATTTTAAGACTGATTGTCAAATAGCGTTCCAGAAGCACATTGCAACGGGCAACTAGTCTCGGAGTTATAGCACTGGAGAGCAAGCTTTCAAGAAAAAATAATAAGATAAATCATTTCGCAAAGCAAAAATCAAGGAAGGTTGCTTTGAAATAAGTTCAATATTTTGCTCGTGCATAGTTTCATTGTATAAAAATTAGGTTTTGATGTGTGAATTTCTGTGTCATATTTTTTTTCTTTTTAAATTAATTAGCAAACAGTATTCCCGAATTAAAATTATGATTGTTTGTAAAATTTACTTTTGGTATTTACTGTTGCGGGACTTAAAATAAAGTCTTCTAGTAAGTAGCTTTGATTTTTTTCTCTTTCTTCCTCTTATGTTTTTTTCCTCTCTCTCTCTCTCTCTTTTTACGGAGGGAACGCGGTGACGAAACTGATTAGGGGCCCGCCTTGGTTCTCTGTGGCCCTTACGGTAACACGACTTTAATCTTTATTTAGGAAAAAAAGCTGTTTAGCTTTAGTTTTTGAGGAGCTACTAAATTAGACCGTTTATGCATCAGGGATTTTCCCTGCAATTTTGTGTATATTGCATTAAAACAAAATATTTTACATGTTTCCATTGAGAATGAGTTCTTATAATCGTTTGGACGATTCCTTGATATGGATATCCGTTGGCAAGCTTGAAGGTGGGCAATCTCAAGCGGAAGTAGCTTGATGGTTACAAGTGGTACGAAAAGTGGTATTCAGGTTGTGAAATCAGACGGCATTGTCTAACAACGACTCCTGCACTTGCTCGTGGCCTTGTTGCTGCATCTGGAATAAAAAATTCCAGACAAACAGTTTACAGGTGTTTCCAGAGAGAAGACCATTTATTCCCACCGACCAGTTTAGTGCAGCCCTTTGACCGCATCCAACAGAAAAGTCCGGTGTTTGTGGAGCCGAACACATTAGTCTTGGACACAGCAAGAATGAGGACGTGTGTTTTTCTATGTTGAGTCGAGGTTTACCCCACGGTGATTTTTGTTAAATCTTCGTCTGGAGAGAACGAGGTGCTCACGATAATTCCTCCTACGTAAAAGAAATCGACAGATTTGATAGCAGAAGAATCCTTGGTAAATCCAATGTCTGGAGTGGCATGATGTTGGGCAGTTGCACGCCACTTTCACGTTTTTGCTGCGGGTACTGTCAATGCAGCACATTGCCATAGGAATGAGATTCTTGAAGTCTATGAGAAATTGTCCCCAGGTGCTTTTGGCACAAACTTCATCTTTACGAACAAACGTGCGTCCACACAGAGCACATACCGTTGATCATTTTCTTGAGGCAGAGAACATACATCATCTGGACTGGCTTTCGAGGTCTTCAGATCCCAATCCTATTGAACATGTTTGGGATGGTCTAGAAAGAGCCATTGCAAAGCGTAAACCCCTTCATAACACTCTCCAAGAGTAAAGAGCCGTGCTTTTAGTGCAAAGCATTTATTGACACCCTCATAAACAGTATGAAAGCTCGTTGTGAAGCTTGTATAGCAGTGCATGTGGTCACACTCCACATTAAACAGGTTTTTCTCGAGGTAAAAAATGCTTTATCTCTGATTCATAATTTGACGCTTTTCGATATACTCTCTTTTTTAGTTCCAAATTAAAATCTTTTCCGTGTTATTATTTTTATATCTTCTTTCTCCCATTGTAATGTACCTCTGTGCAAAATTTCGTGATAATACAGTGAATAGTTTTTCAGTTTTCGTAAATTTTATGTTTGTAGTTTGTAACCTTGTAACCTAAATTTTGTACATGAGTGTACTTTAAATGCAAAGCTAAGGTTAATAATATTCTCGATTAAACTGTAAATCTTGAAACAATTTTCAAAATACTTTTTGAACACTGTCACCTGTGTCCCCTTTTATAGAATGCTTTAATTTAAAGAAACGAGGTACGAAAATGAAATTGCTAATTTACAAAACACCTTTCCCATTAGGATTTAATGAATTAGTTATTTCGCTAGATTTAATCAAAGTGATATTTAACTCTTTCCCGCTCACTCCAGTGAAATTAAAGGGGTGAGCATCCATCATCTATCTCTCATGCCCGTGATATTTCGGGGGCAGTTAAAGCTAAAAATAATAAGAAGTTCAGGCTAAAAATATTTCCGCAAATCATAAATATGTATATTGTACAAATGCCTTTATATAATTGTCTTGAACAGAAAATCTAAACTTTTTAACCGTTTTCTTTAAAATAATAAGATTGTTTAAGAGTTAACTTCTCATTGATTTTACAACACAGCAACCGGCGGCGGCGACTATAACAACGCATTTTCAAATACAGTAGACCCTCGTTTTACGCGGTTTAAGATTTGACACCTTTATTTTATTTTACGCGGATGAGTTTCGGTTTTACACGGATGCGGCAATGCAAACAGATAACATTTTCCTCTCTTTCAAAATCCAAACTCCTAAAGATTGCAGATTACACGTAATAAACTGCATTTTGATTTGCAATAACCGAACTTGGGCCACTGGAGACATTTTATGCGATTGGTTTTAGAGGACTTTCAGGAAGTAAAGTTATTAAACTCGCACAATTCAGAACTCCCTGGAAGAAGAGCTTTTAGGAGTGACAAAGGAGGTCAAATCCAACGAGGATACCGGCTTCAATGACAAACAACCAAAACATTGACGTTGAAAATTTTGACTGTTCCTAAACAATAGAAATGATCTTTCTGATTTGTTAGTGAAGTTATATATTGAGTTTCAACGAGTCCCTCCACACGGAAATAGAGGAAATTTGTTGTCCCCCAAAAGTTGCCTACCGGGGTCAAGGGTCTCGACTCCTTCCTTCGCCCCCAGATCCAGCACTGATCGTTTTAGTGAATTTTCATTAAAGAATTCCACTGCATTTACATTTTTAAAAGAACACTACTGATGTTTAAGGTCATTGATCAGAAACCCAGCAATGAAACACTGAGTAGCAAAGTAGCACGAATTCAAACAAATAAGGCCTACTGATTTTGTTCTTGAAAATTTAAAATTTTTGAAAATGAAATTTATGAAGCAACAAACTGAAGTTATTTGAGCCTTTGTTTGTATATTTTTATTTACTTTTTACAGTATGGATTAACTTTGAAAATGCAAATATAGGAATTAGTATTTTAAATGTAAATGCAGTTTTGTTAGTAAGTAATTTGTGTACAGGGCCGCGCCGTCCCTATGTGCAAGGTCGTGCTGCGCTCGACGACGCCAGAGTCAAAAAGGCGCCGAGCTCTACCAATCAAAAATACTCCAAATAGGGGGAACCGCTCCAATCAAAAAAATTAAATTGAACTTCACCCAGTTCCTGGTAAAACTTGCTGACCCTCTCACGAGAAAATCTGCACATTTTTCACGTGTAAACTTTCAAAAAAGGGAGGAAATTTACCCGATTTTGGCGAACCTAAAATTGTGGTGCCCAGGTCCATGGACCCGCTGGATTGTGCGTTCATCAGGTCCTGATAATATCCAATCCTCTAATGGTGGCACGTGATGGTAATTTATGCATACATTGCATTTTTGTTCCTAATGGGGAGCCGTGAATGCTGATTCAGAATGTCTTTTCATTTGTGTACAAAACCTCATTCCAGGTGTTAACTATATTTTCGCCGGACGGCCGGACGCCACTGCATAAAGGCGCTCAAAAGACATTTGCACGACGACGCCGATCAGGCTTGGCGCGGGCCTGTATTGTGTACTACATTTTCCTGCAACTTTTTTATTAGTACACATTGTTCGTGTGCAATTCTATTGTAAGCTATTCAATTATTTAGGAAATATCTTTGTACAGTAGAGTCTCGATAATCCGAGTCTCGAAAGTTCGAGGTTCCGCTTAATTGGAGGTGCTTACTTTATATTTTCATTTACATTTTTTAGTTCCCAAAAAAAAAAATATTTTCATAAAAATCTGAAAATATTTCTTTTTTTGCGTGTTACACTTATTTGACTAGATACAGTAATTAATAAAAAAGGCATTGAGAGGTTGTTTTCAACAACACTCCTTAAGTGGCACGGTATACGTGTTGTCATCGACTGTACAATATTACGAAATGCCTTGAAGATCATAACTTGATGCATGAAAGTAACATTGATTTACAGCAAAGAACGTGTAAACATGCCTTTTGGAATATTAGAATACCTGATGACAGTCAAAAAGGAAGGTTTAAAACTTGGCGCCTCACGAGTAATGTAAACAAAAGACGAAACAGAAACTTTCTACAACAAACAGTTTTTGTGGTATGCGAGATACATATGCTCGCAAGCACGCAGATACAAACGTTATAACAAAACTCATTGAAATGGATTCGGGCAACGATCCGGTCAAAATATATGTTTGGTTGCCTACAAATTTGCTCGGACGTACACACAGACTTCGTCCAAATTCATTTAGAGGTAATTAAAAGCGAAATTTATGTTGAAATTTCAGTGATAATTTTTCACGACAACAATACCGCTTTTCTTTGTATAAAGAAGTAAAAGGGGCTACTCCTTATGTCATCGGAAAAGTGTAAAAGGTTAATCTGGAAAAATTTTCCGGATAATCCGAGGTGACATGAGTCCCAATTACTTCGGATTTTCGAGACTCTACTGTATTTTAAATTTTCATAGTAGCTATGCTGATAAATAATTATATTCATACAAAGCTTAAACCATTATCAGCCTGCAGTCTCTAAATACGCGAATTTAGTCCATATTTATAATTTCTAAAAGCTTCTTTTATACTTGCGTAGTATTCTGAGAATATATTAATGCTAAGTAGTTGTTCTAAAACGCACCCTAGAAACTGTGCCTAAACGTGTGCCACAAAATGTTTAGTGTAAACGTTCAAAAACGTGTCTTTAATGCTATCCTATAAGTGCTTAAAAAGTGCGCTAAAAAGAGGGCTGAACTAAATATATGTCCGGAACTGTGTTTCTAGAAGTGTTTTGGAAACTGACCCAAAAAAGTGTTCTAAAAAAGAGGACAAGCGTCCGTGTTCAAAAAATGTTTTAAAAAGTGCTCTTACAACGGTTCTAATAAATGTTCCAAAATAAGTGTTCTAAAAAGGAGACAAGTGTAAGTCCGTGTGAAAAAAGTGTCCAAAAAGTGTTTGATTATTTGCAGTGTATTTTAGATCAGACGATCTAGCTACCCCCCCCCCCCCCACACACATATCTTTTTTTTTTTTAACTAAGCGCTCAGTGGAGGTTTTTAAGATTTTCTGGGCTTAGTTTTCCAAGTTGTTATAATTTTCTTTTGTACCGTCGTTGCTTACTAATTTAAATCATTATTATTTCCGTGTTTGTAAAAAATAAACTAAACAAAACACTACTGTAAATAGGAAAATTTTTACTGACTCTTATATATTTTCTGATAAAATTTCGAAACTTATTTCAAAATTCCATAAATAACTATTTGTGACATGATCTTCCATATAACATTAGATAAACATGCAAAAATTTAAATAGTTCAGAAAACTGAATTAAAATTTTTTTGTCTAATTGTTACATTGTAATCTATAACAAAATTATTTTATTCAATTTTTAAGTTTTAATGATGATAAGACAAAATTGATATCAAATGAGTACATAACAAGTGTAAAGCTTAAAAAAATTATTTTTAGTAAGAAGATTTCATTTGTTTGTCATTTAAAGAAAAATTAAAAATCATAGCTTCTTTGAGGCAGTAGAAGCAAAGGGATATAAGCGGACTCTTTAAAGTTTTGATTGAAACGCATATAACTTCAAGCCGTTGGTAGGAATTCCTTGAAACGTTTTTTTAAATATAAATCCTTCTATATAGCAGTACATTCATGAATTACTATTACTATTTCTTACTCCAAATTAGATGCGACTTTCTTCTACCTTTTGTACTAGTTATATTCAAGTTTTTAACTTTGTATGGCTCTTACATCTCTTTGCTTCCTAGGTGCTAAAATTCTTTTTTTTTTTTTTTTTTTTTTTTTTTTTTTTAGCTCGTTTGAAGAAAGAAGGAAAAAAACTGAGGACCATTGAAGTATTTTATATAGAAATATGGAAATAATAGTCGAGAAATAGATTTTTTTTTTTCAAACAGGAAGATTAGCAACACTTCATAAAGTTTTCATTTTTTTAAGTGACAAATTAGCGAATTATAAGGATATAATAACATTGGAATCTCACTCTTCAAACTGAGGAAAACCCAATGCAAACACTAATTTCAAGAAGACAGACTATTTTTTTTTTACTTGCATTGGATTACTATATTTTTTACAATTAAATTCTTCACAATTACAATTAAATTAAATACATTGAGCATTTGTTCACATTTTTGTAAAATATTTTCACTCTACTCTTTGTTGATTTAAAAATGCGTCAGTGGACCTAAGTTTTTTTTTTTTTTTTTTTTTTTTTGCTTTTAGTTCTCATAAGAGTTTAAAAATTATAACTTTCCAAAGAGAAATATGCTATTTTGTTTACACAGCAGAGTGCAAATAGGTTAAGCTCAAAGTTTCTTTCCTTTTCTTTAAATCCCCCCCCCCTCCCATAAAAAACACTGGAAGAAATAAAAGATGCGCATACTCGAAGTTCAGGCTACATAAAATAAATAACCCTACAGGCAAAGAAGCAGTCTCCATTTGTTCGTTAACCGTTCGTCTCAGTATCAATCAAGATCATTTAATTGTCAACATGAACAACAGTTCTGCAACAACATTTCGAAGCATTAGCGTAACTATGGGGTCTGTCGCCCCAGGCGAACTAAAGAACTAGCGCCACCCCCCAGGGTCGCCCACGTGGGAAGTCATTGAAAGTCATTGTGACCTCCCCATTTTTTTTTTTTTTTTTTTTTTTTTTTTTTTTTTTGAACAATTTGATTAATTGATTCGACAAATAGGAGGCAGCATTGTAATTTTTTTTCTTATTTTCTTTTTTAGAATTTTTTCGATGATGCCCTATGTTCCTTCTCTGTAGATTATATCTATACCCCCCTCTAGCTCTTCTTTTTTTTTATAGTTTTTTTTTAAAATTTTTAAAGCATGTTTCAAATTCAATAATAAAAAAAAAGAAAGAAAGAAAAGAAAAGAAAAAAACTCTTAAAAAATATTTTTTTAAATCAGTTGACATGTCGCTTCCCTGGCTGCTGCGCCCCTGGCCAAAGTCACTCCTGCCAACCCCTAGTTACGCTACTGTTTCGAAGAAAACGTCACACGCTTAATGAACATCGACAAACATTTTCGGCAATTTGTAGCAAGAAAATGAACTTTCGCGACTATTAGCAATTACTAGAGGATCATTTAATTTCAATACAAGATTTGCTGGGAGGAACAAACTGTTTTTCACAAAGACAGAGCGCCTACTCATGTATCTAACTCAGCAAATGTGTGGGTCAACATGAATAGTATCAATATCACGGCCTGGCCATCGCTCAGTTTGGACTTAAATCCAATGGAAAATGAACCTCTATGAACTCTTCCCATCACATATAGATAATAAAAAACTTGTTACTTTCGATGGAAAACGGCGTATTTGAAGTAATCAGAGATAATGGAAATACATTTTCATATTAACATTTGTAACTGTGTTCCTAAACTTTGAATATTGTTTATAGATTAAAAAGTGTCAATAATGTGGTTCTTTCCTTCAGTCAAAAATACTACTTTTAGTCACTAAAACTAATAGATTAAGCAAAAAAAAAAAAAAAAAAAAAAAACATGGTGCCAGAAAAACTTTAATTTTCCCAACAGTTATTTTTTATTTAATTTTGTCATATGTCCGATTTTGGAAATAAGGAGGGGGATTTTAGCATTTCATCACTTGTGTTTCCCATGTTTTTAAATATACTCTTTCAGAAAAAAATGCTTTTAAAATTTCGGAAAACAACCCAATTTTGGGACACTATTCTCTGTTTTTCTAAATAAATTCAACTCACGATGTTTTTTTCCCAATAAATGAACCCTACCTTTAATTTTTTGAGTCACAGGGTGTGACATTTTTTGAAACTATTGAAGTTAATGTTATCCATTATAAGATTTTTAACGGATTTTATTTTCACCCCAGAGTTTTTAATAGACTTTTGATAACCTAATTTACTTTCTGGAGGATTTTTTACATTTTAATACAACTTTTGAAGGAGTTATCATTATTTGGTTCATGCAAAATTGGGGATAAATTTCCCATCCAACATTCATTAAGAATTTCTTACTGTGTGAGACTTTCATTTATCACAAAATTTCTTTCAGCCATGTAGTGTGAATCAAACGCACGAAATAATGGCGTAACTGAATATTATCAAAATTATTTATTTTACTAATATGGAGCAAATTGAAATTTTTTCTTCAAACTTTTGAAAGTCAATAAATCCGAATTTTATTTGAGCTATTACATCCTTGGATAGTACATCCTTGTACTGAAAAGACATTAAAGACGAAAATTTATCTTTTTGCTTCAATGGCGTCACAGGTGTAACGTATTTTCTTGAGGGAAAAACAAACGGCTCAATTCTCAAAATCATTGCTTGACAGAATTTTAACTTTTTTAGTCTGAAAATAAGGTTGAGTTTCCAATGAATTTCCAATTTTGTGTGATTATTTTTCGTGTAGATCTTCAAAGAAAAGGGTCATGAGACTTGCCGGGACAATCAAAAATAAAAGTTTTTATTCTAACGATAAATGAGGTAAAAGTGAGAACAATAAACAATCTTCTTAGTTGCTCGAAAAGTATGTTTTCTGTTTTTGTTCTTCATAAAACATAAACATAAATTTCATTTAAATTTTTGGGTTTCATGACGCTGGAATTTTTCACCAGTGAAGCGATAATATTTCTGAAAATGATTTAACAGTTATTACTCAATGTCTCGTTTGCACTAAACAATAATAACTCTTCCCTGTTCTCCCCCTCTAACTGCACCCACTCCTCCCCTACTTGGTTTATTGCGCCTGTTTTGAATTTAAATGTTCAATTCAATTTGTCATTGCACGCAGGGCAAAGTGAAATGACTAATTTCACTTACTTCATTCATTTATTGAGTCGTTTACATGTTTATTCCTTTGATACGATTATTAATTCGCTTATTCACTCATTCATTCACGAATTATCTTATTCACTCACTATTTTTCTCGCTCATAGTTGTTTTAATCATCCTATTAATTAATCAATTTATTTATTTATGCGTTTATTATTTCATTATTCATTACGAATGAATATTCTTTCGTTTTGTTAATCATTCATTTGATGAAAAATATTTTTAATAATCACATGAAAATTCTTTTAATAAAAGAATATTTCATTTTTCACTTTGGCCCCGGCAAAAGGAAAAAGCAAGAATGTTCTTTTTTTACTGCCAAAAAGTGTAAACAACCAATGATGCAAGTTTTATGGTGAAATAAATTGTTCTTCCTTTATGAACGGCAATTTTCTAAACAAACTTCCGATTTGTTTATAAAAAAAAAAAAGAAAGAAAAAACTAAAGTATTTCATTCTCTGTAATGAATGAAAAACTAAAGTATTTCATTCTCTTACGTTTGTTGAGAGTACAAAAATTTAAAATAATAATAATAAGTTTTCATTAACTACCAGACAATAGAATTCACCAAAATGATACTAATAGCAAATGTCTGCAAGAAGGATGACTTTCCCTGGTTGAAGACCGTCTATTGCCCCGTGGCTGACAACTAACACCTCCGCAAATTGCGTGCGATTGAGTGCAAACAGCAGAAACTACTACAAAAATCAATGGCTATGTAACAAAATGCTCTCCCCCCCCCCACCCCCAAATAAAGCTTCCTGCATTTACAAGTAAAATTTGCCGTCATAGCGGATCAACTAGTTGCTAATTGCTCGAGTTGCTGCTCCTGCAGTGCTGTAAATTTGACAGAAAGTTGCTACGAATTTCACGAAGTGCTGTTTTAACCAAAAAAAAAACCGCCCTTTCATTTTGTTTTTATTTCGTTTGGAAATATTATTATTTTTCTTGTTTTAGATTTATATAAATGACTTTACATTTCGAAGAAGGGAAAGTACATCCTGAGTGTGGATGTGAGTCGAACCCACCACCTCAAGCGTAATAAGCCATCGCATCGTTCAGACCAATTGATTGCTGAAGCGTCTGGATCACTGGTCATCAGTATTTTCTCACGTATGCATAGCTGTTGCCGTTTGATTCTACAGAAATTGATTACTAAGTTTCACATTGGTTACAGGCTAACATGAAAAGGAAAAAAATCCGAATTCACAGCACAAAATGTTTTCAGGTAAGCTTACAGCTACGGTAATTGAAAAATATAGCAAAAGTTGCTATAAAAATTGCATTTTTTTTACAGTATGGAATGTTCTATAAACGTTCTAAAAAGTGTGCCACAAAGCGTTCTAGAAAAAAAAAAAAAAAAAAAAATACGTGTTCTGAAAATTCTTCTAAAAGTGTCCTACAAAGTATTCGAAAAAAGAGCACAGGTGTCCGTCAAGTGTTTTAAAATTTGCACTTCACTGGAGAAGGCGAAACAATTTGCTGTGAAATAGTCTCTCCTGTTTTAAAATTACTTTAGTGATTAAGAATTAAATTGCTTGAATCATAAGAATTAAATTATTGAATCTAGTTTAAGGCTATAAATATATAAGTCTAGCAATCAACAAACCAGTCGCTTGGAAGAACTACCCATATGCATGGTTCATATGTTTGAAAGTTCCTAGTGATGGTAAGGACCGTTGCTACTTGGAATCGATTCCAGACATAGGAAGAATCAAACCACTTCTCCCACGCCTTGAAGCAACATATGATAGTCCTATGGCTTCACGCTGAAAGGTAGGAATTTGAGAAGAAAAGTTGTAGCGTGGAAAGTGATTCTTTCAGCTATGAAACATGTTTTATATTTTCATCTCAAATAACTATTAAAATGCTTTTTCATGAAATTCACAATCGGTACTACGTAGTCTTCCAAGCTCTGTCATAAATTTACTTTAAATACGTATTTGTTGTATTAATATTATGCAATAAAAGTTGCGTTTAGAGCGATACGCTTTTTGAGAAATCTATTCTAGTGCTCCAACTAGGTCTCTTATGTGCTTGAATTATGTTGCAGAACACATATAAATGTTTGAAAACAACACTTCAAAAAAATGGCGTTTAAATTCTTTTATTGATGCTGGCGAAAAATGGATTCTCCAACATTAAGATTAACCAATGGTTGGGAAAGAACGGATCATTCCAAAGGATTAAAATCCTGAGGACGAACCAAATAAAGCCCCGCCTTCTCGATCTGCCTCACTGCCATTCACCGCACTCACGAGCTCTGACGTCATAAGAAGTTGGAACAAATCACTTCTCTGCGTAGCTGAAGGTGTTATTGCTGTTTTGCAGGACATTTTCGGTATTCTTGAGTTCGCCAAATATTTTCGGTTATCGCTTGCTTGGCTGTCAAGAGCCTTTGTGAAATAAACGCTTGCGAAAGAGAAACCAAGCGTTCCTTTTCTTTTATGAGATGATTTGTGCAACACGGTTTGGAGAAATGTAAACTTGGAAAAGTATCGAGATTGAAAGCAGTTTTAACTTCAAGAAGATTCTTATCAGCTGCTTAAAAAATATATATAATGAAGTAAAGTTTTCGATTACAATAATTAATGATAAATGACTTTGTTTCTCTACAAATTCGAGTTTTCGCAATCAAAGATTGCAGCCAGCATTTCAAACATTACTTTTTATTATTTTTCTCTTTTCGAACTTCGATGTAGATGATTATTTAATGTTTCTGTTCGAGTTTTTCATATGTTTCAAAATGTATCTTTTGATAGATTTATTAGCTCTAAATAAGAAGCTCTAAATAAAAGAACTCTAATAGTATGGTACTACATAATGTGGAGGTAAAATATCACTGCAGTTTTTGCCCTTGTTATGGAGTCATGAGTCTAGAATAGAGAATAACAGCGCGGAGGCAGATGTCATCTCATAAATAAAACATATTGCAAAAAAAAAAAAAACGCAACCTAAAAATTTAAATTTAAAAAAAAAAGAAAGCAGAATTATTTTTAAAAAAAAGTAAAATAAAAACCATATTTCAAATAAGTTAAATTAAACACGTATTTTGTTAAGAAATTCTTTAGTTGATACGATTTTTAGAATAATTACAGTAATAATTACCATATCTTATCCGTTTGGAGTTAAATAATATTCCAAAAATATGCGCACAATGTAGAAATATAGAACGTATAAAAACAATAGCGAGCACAAAAAGATACAATCTGAAATATATTTGCAAAAAAAAAAAAAAAAAAAAGGAGTGGGGTGCATTCATACAATAGGGTTCTCAACCTGGAAAGCGTAGCAACTTCACCTGTGCACCTCAAATTAATTTGTGCTTAGTTTTTAATTCTCAAATTTCGTGTGTTCCAATAAAAATAAGTTCAAACAAAAGTTGAAAACCAAGGAGAGATAATTATCTTTTTTTGCAAGAAGAATCAGTCTCAATTGCTTTCTCAAGAGAAATCGCTTTCTGAAGAGATCCAAGACAAAGCGGTCTTATTCTGATCCTACTTATATTATTTCGTGCACTCAATGACAAAATTATTCTCTCTCCAGTCGTCTTTGCGTACGAAATTGCGCCAGCTCTAGCTATTCCCGAACTGACCCCATTGGTATTCCACCTTCCCGCCGCAGCCACCACCAACCTATGGAGCTCGAACCAAAATTCTGGTTCAAGTTTCGTTGGCAGCGAACTAGTCAATGATTAAAGTATGCTTGACAGAGTATGCAACAATTACACTTTCTACGCGCTAAATTTTTTTTTCTAATGTTGAACCTAGTTTTCATAAAACGTTTTGCTTCCCCCTATTTCGTGAAAATTTGTATGATGAAAAAAAATGTAAATTGAGCTGTTTCTCAAGCTGTACTCAAAATAAAACCTAATATCGCCCCATCTTCCAAGCAACGAATCAGCTCCACAGCCTGATTTAATCCAGCTTAAAATTTTCAACGACGCCTTATAAAAATAATCATTTCATCTGACTCTCGTATTTCTTAACATTGAGCTATAACCTTCAACGCACCATCAACTGAATACAGAAAAACCCTTTTCCCAATTAAAAGCATTAAGTCCCTAGTGCGCATTAGTGCATGCTTCAACGCTTTTATCTGTAGCGACGGGGACAAAATATTTATGACCACAGGAGAGCGCCAAAGTTTGGCGGCGAAAGTTTTCGTACCTGTAAAACTTCTTGGCGATCTTGGGACGGGGAACAACCCTAGAACGGGACCTCAGGTAAGGTTTTCCGCCACTGCTGCTACGTAGTAGTGTCGATACCTTCAGTCGTACCTAGACGCGTATCGAGCCTCAAGCTTGCATGACGGCCGCCATTTTGGACTACAAAGCGTGACGTCGTTTGTGACGTCACACTCTGAAGAACTTGCTCATCCAAGGATTGACCTTTTATTGACAGAGCCCCCAGCCACTCCCTCAACTCTTCAGTGATTTTTGCGTACCGTGACAAGGGAAGACAATATGCGTGGATACGACATGTGACATTGTTTCGAATTGCAATGATTATAACCTTTTGTGTGACATAACTGTGGATCCAGCTACTGTTGTGGATAAGCAAAATTACCAAATATTCATCTTTGATCCTTATTAGGAATTTCTCGGATTATTCGAAATCAAATTAATGCTACAAGACATTAAGTTTTCATTCATTGAAATAAAAAGAAAAACAAATATACCATTAAATAATTCAACAAGTGCAATACATTTAGTCAAATCTTTTGCGATATTGGTGTAAATATTACCTAACAATCAAAAGATCTCTTCATTATCACCTGAAAAAATACAGATTTTTCAAGCAAGTCCTAAACATTTGTTACAATTTATATGAAGTGCTAACCAGTTTAGCGGTTTTTGAAGAGCGAGGATTGCAAAACACTCCAGTGATTTACTTTTACAGTCAACAAGTGTGAAGTTGGATTATTAAGAGTGAAGTAAGGTGTGACCAGTGGTCAGCAAAGTGTTATGCAGCAGTTGTGCTAAGCCACGTGAAGTGACCTGTGATTCGTGGATTCCTAACACAAAATGTGGGAAACGCCCTCCCATCGGGAGATGTGAAAAATGTGAGTACCAGACTGATTTAATTTTATTATTGTAAGCTGGAAAATCTTTCGGGAAACAGAGTGCTTCATAGAATCTGCTCAGACGGAGCTTAATATTAAATATATCGACGTAGGTTAACTTACTGTTAATTTACTCCATTAAGTGTACACTTCAACGTAAAATTGAATGTTTGTTGGAATATTGTAGTTAATTCTTAATCTTTATTGCGTTTAAAAATATGTTGGAAGCAAAAAACTTGAAATCAGAAAAAAAAAATCTTCAATTGATTTCTTCCAATGATCAGAGCATTAATATTTAAAGTTAGACGGTAACTCCACTGGTATACCACGCACAAACATCCTCCAAAGAGCAAGAACTCCCCCTCCAAAAAAAAAAAAAAACCCTCTCCTCCCTCCCCCTAAAAATTTCATATGTGCAGTCTGCCTCCCTCCAGATGGAAACCATTGGGGTTGGAGTATAAAACATCGCCGTATAAACAATTTCAGAAAAAGTATGGATACAACTCGCCTAAAATTGTTTTGCGTGTAACATCTATTTAAACAACGATCTTTGCAGTACATAAAATCTCGGTGTCTTCCGACGACGTTTCTTCAGAATCTTATTTAAGTTTCTCCAAAGTTTTTAATGTCAGAAGTATCTTCAATGACTAGTTCAACTTAAACTGAAAATAGTAGTCCTAACTATTAATAAAGCTAAAAGTCTGTGTGTCTGGATCTCTGGATGTTTCGCGCATAGCGCCTAGACCGTTTAGCCGATTTTCACGAAATTTGGCACAAAATAAGTTCGTCGCGTAAGGGGGGAGCACCTCGTAGCGATTTTTCGAAAATTCTATTTTCTTCTTTTTCTATTCCAATTTTAAAACCATTTTATCGAGCAAATTATCAAAACGTGGGCGAACAAATTATCATAACGTGGACAAACAAATTATCATAACGTGGGCGAGCAAATGAACATAGCAATTTGACGAGAAATTCATCATCCATTATTTGTAAATATATACGCGAATCAAATGACCTTTTAATTTTCTACTGCGGACAAAGCCGTGCGGGTGCCACTAGTGATAAATAAAACGATAACTGATAACCAAATTTTCACCAAAACTTAGAGAGAAGAGTGGAAAACGTTGATCTAGTTCGGTGGCAGAATGCTTTGTTCTTTAACAACATATTGTGAAGTTACCTATTTTGATATTATCAAATCTGGGTGACAAATTCTCCAAACTCTTTCAATCCTTCTATAAATTTTAAAAGCATCAACTTAACACTAAGTTGGACAAATTTATACATACGTATATTTGCTACAGAACTTCTGTAAAATTTCCGAAAATTAATCGTTTATTAGAATTAAAAAATCAAATTTATATACTTCTAAAATCATCAAAAAGCAATAGCACAAATCTTTTAAGAGGAACTATATAAATCTTCAAAAAGATGCTACTAAAATCATAAAAAAGTTTTTTAAAGCGTAAATCTTTTAAAAGGTAAATTTTCAAAAAATGCTGCTACGATCAAATTGATCGAATTTCACGAAGAATGGCTTGTGCTTCAGTAACATTTAGGACTACGCTCTATCAGATCTGCCAGCGTACGCGGCATCCTATGCAGCATTCTGTTCCCCAAACATGTGGTTTTCTCTTCAAATTGAAATTTTTATAAGCAGTAAATCCACTCAAAAATATGGTATGACACAAGATTGAAAGTTTTGAAAATATGCGTTTCATATTAAATTATTCTCCTACAAAAATTATTAATCTTACTTCGCGAAGAGAAAGAAGGTGCATTACTGTTTTTGGCAAGCAAAATGCATATTCGGAAGGTAGATTTCATTTGAAAAGAAGAAAAAAAAACGTATTTTAAATTATATCAATGAATAATTAAAACAAAAGTCAGATTTGCAATAAACACTTTATTTATTCATATTCTTTCATTAAGTTTCTTAACAAACTCGCTTAAAAATAGTTATTTAATTTTTCAAAAAAAAATTTTTTTTTTCATTTATTTATTTCTGTACCGATTTAAAACTTAACTACTGTAAAAGCACTTATTTTCGTGAATACTGCTAGCCCATTGTAATCGCGAAAATTCAAGTAACGAGAAACATTTTATGCTTCAACTTTCGGTTCTCTTCATATGAAATTCCCAAAATCACCGATATCTTCATTTTCGCGAAAATGCGTGCTTTAACAATATTTTTTGATAAGAAAGAAAAAAGAAAGAAAACGGTTATAAAACGTACGGAACAGTTCTAGCTTCCTCCTTTTCGGAAAGTTTTACCTCCCTCTAAAACCTCCTACCCTAACATGCCCCTAAGAAAATTCCGTAACGTCACAGAATATTTCTGGGAAACGGTCTGGGATTTCACGGGTTTCTTCCAAAATTCCTGTGAAAAACAAATATGTCTGTGAAAACATGTCCAGGTTGACTGAACCCCAAATGAGGGCAAAATGCTGTCTCTTGATACTCTGCAAGAACTGCAGACATTTGCTTATGTTCGGTATTTGCTTGCAATTATGCACAGCGCAAGCTTTTCCCATATTTGCTTAAATGCTTTGAAAGCTTTCCTGGTACTTCAGTATGGTGTCAAGCTACTACTATAAACATATTTACAGTAACCCCTCGTTATATCGCGCTTTTCGGGAGACAAAAAAAAAGAGCGATATATCGGAAAGCACGATATAACGGAGGTTATTAAAAATAGTCATAAGTCCAATACACAAGTAAATTAGCATTCGTTCTTTTTGAAATGATTTTCTGATGTTTCGATGTCGAGTTCACGAATATACTATCACACCTATTAATATTTAAACAAGATTGAAATTTGAGTAAATTTTCACCGTCAGAAAGTTTAAAACATCAAATGGCAAATGAAGACAATCTTTCTGAGTTACCGCGAGATAAGAGTGAGCAATGAGCATTCCAATACCCTCTTATTCCCAATAGACTTTCTAATCCGTTTGACTTGATGTCACATTGTTTACAAAAAACTATTTTGCCCGTCCAGATCATTCTTCCTTTCTTTGATGCGAGTCCTGGTTTGTGCAACCAAGCAAAAACCTTTTCTGTGCTAAAAGAAGGGCTCTTTTTCTGTTTGGGCTAGTATGACACCTACTTGATGTCTCTCACCCATTGTAAAAGCAATGTATCAATACAAAAGATGTACTTTACAAACTTGAAACTGAAATATACTGCTCAGGTATGTACATGTACATTCGGATGACAGGAAGTACAGCTGCTTTTCCAGCGAATTCAGAAGAACAGTTTGCTTTTGTTCATTGACAAAATAAAGAAGAAATATACCTTCTCTGAGCAATACCATATGTTTTCAGAAATGGTTTCAAACTTAAAGCAAAGTTTTTTTTTTCTTATTTTAGGCTTTAATATTTCGTTATACAGAAGAAAAGAGCGATATATCCGAATGAGCGATATAACGAGGCGCGATATAACGAGGGGCTACTGTATTTCTTTTGGAAGGTTTCTGATTTATTCCAAAACCGTTAATTGATTTTACTGGGAAAGTTTCTGATTTTTTCTGAAAGATTCGAGATTAGTTTCAGAAAGGTTACTAACAGTTTTAGCGGGAATCTTTCTTAAATTTGCCAGATATGTTACTGGCAGAAATTAGGCACATTAGCTGCCCATTACTTATCAGGAACGTTTCTAAATTTTTTTCAGTGCACTTGGCGCCCTTTTTAATTGAAACGAAAGATCACTGCAATTTTTTTCTCCTACTATCTTGTCAAAGATTGTGCTTCAACTAGTCAATACACAGTGTGATTTAAAAATTACCGTACTTTTTAGTGACAGAATAAAAAAAAACAGGTGAAATGTGTTTTAAAGATAATATTTATTCAGAATAGGATCCATATATCTTCTGAAAGTTGATTTTTACGATGATGTTCCAGCCATTGAAGTACTGAAGAACATTCCCAAAAACCCAATTTAAAAAGTCTATCGATAAATTGGTTGACTCTTCGAAACGTTGTATTGAGTGCGATGAATCCTATTTTGTATAAATATTAGCTTAAAAACATATTACCGCCCCGTTTTTTTATTTCATCACTAAAAAGTTCGTCTTTTTTAGCTCACACTGTGTTTTCAGATATCTCGGTTACATTGGACAGTTAAATCATCCGTTTGATATTCACTGTGACCGGTCTCATTTATAAAAAAAATAAATAAAATAAACTGAAACTAAAACTTTGTGCGTGACTTTCAACGTATTTATGAGGTTGTAAATGATCCATAAAAGCATCATTCAAAGATGTTTGTAGTTTTCTCCATCTCTTAATAAATAACTTACTAGTTTCAGGCTTAAATGCATTGGAAAAATTATCACATAAGTATTAGTGTGTTAAATAAAAACGCGAAGTTTAAGCAAGTTTTACAGCATCAAATGTTTCGGATAATTATCTTTCACTGTCATCAATATCAAAGTTTAACGTTTAAAAATGTAAAACAATAAATTTAACATATTTTGTATCATCCAGCAAAAACATTTTTTCTGGGTACTTGCTGAGCGTTGGGCAATTATATGTCATCTACCTTCTGGCGAAAAACTTAAAGCTTAAAGCTACGCTTAAAAATGTGTAAAATAACTGTGAAAACGAAGAAAACATTCCGAAGTGACTTGTTAAAGAAATTATAAAGTAGTGGAAATACGGAAAAGTCTTTTCGGAGATCTTTGAGTTTGAGTGTTCACTGTTCAGCGATATTCTAAACTCTTCATTAAAAAACAGACAACCTGCATGGTTTACGCTAAAAGTACTTTATTTTTCGAAAATCTGTTAAGAAATTTTAATGACCGCAATTTGACAGAAAGTTGAATAAGGTCTAAACTCATTTTTAGGTGGATTTTACAGTTCAAACATTTTCTGTTGACGTGCTAATTCTTAAAAATTACATCCGAAATTCCTCCTACAATTTGCAGGAATTGATGATGGGCAAGCATTAATTTCTAACAAAAAAATAGACTTATAGTCTTGAGAATCTATTTTCGAAGTAAACAATTTAAACTCTGTTCAATGTGTGTAAAAATTCATATCAAAACTTAAACCAAGCTTTCAGGAGCTCCCACAGGCAAAATAAGGCTTGTGAGAAACAGTAAATCATCAAGAACTTGACGTGTCTTATATTATCTAGACCTTGACACAGACACATTCATTATGTCTTGAAACTAATTGGCATGATGTAATTGATTGGCTTTGAGGTTCACAGGAAAACCACATTGCGAAATTTTTAAAACAATATTTTAGTAAAATGCACTACGCTTTAAAAAAAAAAAAAAAAACTTCGAGAAACTTCTCAGTTCGGGCAAAAAAGAACTAAATTGAAAGAGAAACTTTAAAATTTCAATGAACGGAGATTTGCGCCTTATTTTTAAAGGATCCACATGTCCGTAGTACCATAAACAGCAGTTCTTGTGGTTTTTTCGTTCAGCAATTTTTTTTTAAATGCATTTTTAAATGCTGATGTTGACTTAAATTTTAAGAAAATTCTTTTGTCTGTTTACTTTTGAAAACTTTTGGGGCTTTTAATATGCGTCGCAGACTGCTTAAAATCTTGCTGCTGGATGCGTGAGGCTACAAGGACGATTCCGTTTCTACAAATTCGCTCCAAACACAGAATTTAAGTTTTAAAATAGGGTTCAACCAATCTTGAAAAAAAATTCTTTATATAGTTTGATAATCATCATTTTTATTCTGATTCCGGTACTAGGTGTTCAAGCACGTATGTCAGTGAGCTTGAATAAATATTTTAATTGTGTAGATTTTTCTACTCCGTATCTTACCTAGGGAAATGTGGGACAGATTGAAATAGTTCAGATAACTTACCTTTTTACAAAATGAACGAATCGGAAACTTGCATTGAAAATTATAGTACATATGTAGAAAGAACTCTGTATTTTATAAGAAAACTTGCATGGAATCATTATTTTTCATTTGAACAGTAAATTTCCGCCTTTAAAGAAGTGGAAAAGTTTTACTTTTCTTTTTTCTTCCTTTCTTTCTTTCTTTTCTTTCTTTCTTTCTTTCTTTCTTTTTTTTTTTTTTTGCATGGGGGTATAGTGGAAAATAAAATATTATTTTGATGAAATACTTTCTACTTGCTTACTGAAAATATTTTCCAGGAACTGAATGAGTATATAAAAGAATGAATGAATAAATTAATAAATAATCAAACAATGAACAAAAAATAAAATGGAATAATTAATTTCATGAGTTAATAAAATAGAGAATGAATAAGAAAGTAAGGGAATGAATGAAAAAATTAGAGAATTGTTAAATGAAGGAATGGTAAATGAACTAATTAATAAATGAATACGTAAGTGATTTGATGTAAGACTGAATATGTGAACGAAATGAATTATTTCAATTGCCCCGTCCACTTTGCCCCGCATGCACTTGACTAATTGTACAAAATATTTAAAATAAGTTTAATATCAAATATATAAATACTGCACAGAATATTAGTAGATCTCAATAGATATTTAAAATGTTAACAACAAGAACTTCATCGTTTTATGGTAACAAAAATAATTTTTAACTTCGACAAAATATTACAAAATGAGCATCAGTTTTTGAAAATTGCCTGTAATCATTTGCTTTGATATTCAGAGATAGTTTTTTCTTGACGTTAATCTACTGTTGTGTGCAGGTAAAGGCAATATCTGCATAAATGAGTTTCCGAGATATTTGAAGAAATGTGTGGTTTATTCAATACTAACAATAGGAAAATGGTGGAATTAGACGTGTTTTTCGAGCCTTTTTTTCAGCGGGAACCAAATAAGCAAGCTTGTACAATAAAGAAAACATACAATAGATGACAAAAACGCAAAAAAAAAAAAAAAGAAGAAGAAGAAGAAAAAGAAAAATGAAAAATGAAAAAAAAGTTAGTTACAGCCCTTACAATTAGTCACCTGCACGCGGCAGTATACTACGATACTACATAGTTAAAGCATTACCATGCGCTCTAAAGTATGTTCCGAATGTACTTTGTTGAAAAGAAAGTGTAGTGAAATGATCTCTGAGTGTGTCTCGCTCAGGATATTTGTGAAATTTTAACTTGGGAACACATTTGAGAACAGATTAGGGACATATATCAAAGCGGTTTATTAACACATTTTTTACGCCTTTGTGAAATCATCTTTCTTTTCGTAAAAATATGATTTTTAACGGTTTTCTTTCACTACTAGTCAATACAATCTCTCAATATGATAGTATTAGTAATTTTATTACAATCAGTCATTGCCCATTGGTGTCGCTACTGCCGCTTAGTTCGTCGGCATTTGACAACTGTGCAAGATTTTCGTAAAATTAACACCAAAAACTACTTGCGTAATCAAAGGAGTATTCCATAAGGGCCGTAAAAAGTGTCCCAAATAGTGTGTTATAAGTGTTCTAAAAGAGATGCATGTGTTCAAAAAAAGTAATCGAGTGCGCTCCCAAAGTGTCAAAAAAGTGTGCTGAACCAAACATGTGTTCTGAAAACGTGTTCTCAGAAGTGTTTAAAAAAACTCTTTCGAAAAGTGTGTTTCAAAGCGTTCTAAAAAGAGGGACAAGTGTCTGAAGATTAGTATTGTATGATATGTTTTATTAATGCTATAAATAAAGTTATGCTCGCAGTTATAAAAGTTGGAGACGACCTCAATATTTCCTAAAATGCCCAAAACATTTATATACTATGAAATTAGGTTCCTGATTTTAAAATTTTAGGATTTCCAATTCGAGTGTTAAGTCCACTGAAGAAAATATTTTTAAAGCAAATCCGGAAACTGGCTATTTTTAAAGTTTTATTGCTCATAATTAACTTTGTTACCAGCAAAATAAATTTTGTTCGGGATAGATACAAATAATAAACCAAAACTTTATAAAACATACATATGAATATAGAAGAGTGCAAAATCTTAGCGAGAAAGGAAAAAAACAGTTTGTGCTTTATTTAAAAAAAAAAAAACTGTCTTCCATTTCATTAATTTAAAAAGTATGAAATTTTAACAATACTGTATAATAAGCATAAAATATAAATTTTAACGAACTTAAAAGTATTTAAAAATTAATATACAGTGGTTCCCAAAAGTGTTCGTACACTTTGAAATTTTTCAGTAAAAACAAAAGAACGTGAAACTGAATTCGAATGTGAAGTCCAATATTTTTTTACATCATTCCTGTGTCTGTAGTTTTTTTTTTTTTTTTCAAAATATTGACGGATCTTCTTTTTTAAATGGGTCAAAAAACGAAGAGACAGAGAAAAAATACGCAACAAAAGTCATCGCACACTCAAATATTTTCAAATATATTCATGATTAAAATCATCATATGTCGTTTTTTAATTACTTTTGCATTGGGTTGATCTTAAAAGTCATTTGGCTTTAATATTTAATTATTTATTCCTTAATATTGTACTTATTACTTGAAAATGGTGGGTATTCGAAAAAAAAAACCACCATTCGAAATTTGGAGTTTTTCCTCACAGTAGGGGTAAATTGGTTTGAAATGTCTCTAAGTTAGTTAATTTATTCCATTCTATAGTAAAGTGCTTGATAAAATGCTTTAAAGAAAAGAATTGAACCGAAAATAAGGTAAGAAAAGGTCAACCGGAAAATTTGACAAAGCGTGATCGGAGATTTACAGTTAAAATTTTTTATGAAAAATACACATTTGAGTGCTGTAAAAGTTTCTAAAGAGTTAAATGAAAGTTTTTGCATTAAATTTTTACCCTAAAATTGTTCGCCAAGTTCTCTGATTAGTTAGATTAAATGGGACCTCTTCCCGCAGAAATTTTCTAGGCCGTGCGAAAAACAGAAAGTTTACGCTTTTCGTCGCAAAATCAATGATAAGTAAGCTCAAAACGTTTTGGAATTACGTCTTACTCACAGATAAAAATGAATTCAACATTTTTGGTTAAATTGTTGTATAATTGTAAATAGAAGAAAAAATTAGGAACTTAATCTTAAGAACTTAGTTGGACCAGTTAAAGGACGGTGAAGGAGTTCTTGAGTATGGGTGCATATTAGCATCATAGCTTGGTAGTTGGGAATTTTTCGATGAAATAATGAATCACGCTGTTCATTTAAATATTTTAAAAACCAATTTTAAACTCTTAATCAAAAATTTGACTATTGGAAACAACTTTGTTTTTTATCAAAATAACGATAAGAAGCACACGATTTTCAACGTTTGAGTCTAGTGCCTCAAAAATTGTCCTAAAGTTTAGAAAATACCCCTTCAATCTCCAGATAAGAATGAAATCTATTCCCTGACGTTTAAAAGGTGTTGTTGATACTGCATGATATTCTACTAAATAATAAATTAATAAAAACTTAGATTATTCAATAATATATGGACATTTTTTAAAGTGTACGAAGACTTTTGTGAGATAAAATTTCTGGCACTGTTTGGTTTTTGATATTTAAAAAATTAAGTTTTAATGTTTTAAAAAAAAAATATGTAGTTTTGTTGAAAAGTGATCATTTATCCTATAATAAAATACCTATTCCGAAATATTAATTCTAACCGATGGATATGGTCCTATTTCATTGAAAGTCGTAGGTGTATGAACACTTTTGGGAGCCACTGTAATTTGAAAGCAGGTAGAACACTCTCTCGGCAACCAGGTGTGTGTCCTTCTGTAGAACACAAAATGCAGTTCAATCTGGCTTGAAGATTAAAAAAAATGAGGAGATCCTTCAGACGTAAAAGATGATTCGCTTCGGTGTGAAACTCTTATGCGTGACCAAAATTAAAGACAGTAGAACAAATGCAACATGTTTTGAGAATTCATAATGTGTATTTTGACACAAGTATAAAACAAACTTCTTCCATTTTCGGAAAAATTAAAATATCAGTACCATTGATTAAAATTCTTAAAAGTACTACTACTACCTACAAAAAAAAAAAAACACTTATGAGGACCACTTAGAATTAAATTAAATCACAAATTTAAAAAAAATAAAAGAGTTTAAAAGGAAAAAAACAACTGTCTGTCTCACAGAGAGTTGCTACAAGCTCAATTAAAGAACAAGGTGTGAGTGTTTTGTTTGTTATTCTGTCGCTTGGAACGAGCTGATTCATGACACGGTTTACGCGGTAAAAATCCTTCTATCGAGTCGGTTCTTTTTTGGATTCAAAGACTGTTAACCTGTTGCGCGTTTGTTCGACTCTACGGAGTTTTAACTATCCAAAAATCACCAATATTTTAAGGATAGTAGTTTCTTTGTATACGCGTGAGATGCTGAAACACTAAACTTTATTTTTTCCAAAAAGTATTGACAGAAACTTACAATTTTCACAGTGTTTTAAAGAGATATCTAAGAGTTTACAAAGATGAAATTTTTACGCAAGTTCGTTAATTTCATAATTTATTAGTTTTTAATCAATAGCCCCTTTCTAAATAAAAAAAAGAGAAGTTTTTAATCATAAAAACAGCTGTTTAGGAAAAAATGAGTTCAAAAGCAAAAACTTCACTTTAGTATAATTATTATGAACGTGTAAATGAAAAATGAGGTGAGAGTTTCAAAGTAACATGAAAAGTAATTTTCCATGAAAAGGAAGATGTGTTTTAAAAGGTGACGTTTTGAGAAAATCGCGTTTGAAAGTGAAATTGTATTTACATTAATCACATATCTGTTTTTTAAATGTTTAAATTGAATTACGTTTAATTTACATAGAAACATGAATTTGGTGTCATTGAAAGCTGAATGAATTGATTTTTTTAAGACTTTGGGTCACCAACTCCCCTTTAATTTACTTTAGTGATTGTGAAAAGAAGAGCTTAATAGTTTCATAGATAAGCGTATGGATTAGGTGAAAAAAAGATGGGAGGTGGGGGAATAGTAAAAAGTAATCCAATCAGGAATCTAGAATACAGTATAGAATCAAAAACTTACACACTGTAAAAAATATCTGTTCGACCTTTAACCATAATACGGTTCAAATTGAAAGACCACTGTTGATGTAACCATAGTTTGGTTCAACTGTGTTCACATCAACCACCGCGTGTCACGTTTAGGTTCGAATCAAAACATAAAGCACCAAAATTAGGTGCTTTCATCGTCAGCCAATCAGAGCTTCTGTTCAACCAACGAAGTGAAATGAAGTTACTCACTGTCGGCCATGTTTATTTACCTTCCGGGGCGCAGCGGTAAGTACGAAGTTACAATCCTTAGTTTTGTATTATTTTGATGCAGTTAATGCTGCTCATGATTACTTTTAGTTTTCACATTTAAAATATAAGAAACGCAAATAATTTAGACTATAAAATTTTTGCATACCCATGGTAATATCGACTTAAATAATGCATTTGGAAGTTCGCGTAGGCTTAGCTGTATATTTAGAGATATATTTAGAGCTTATAGTAAATGTTCCAATTTGTGAACTAATGATTTTAAAAGAGGTTTTTGATGATCAACTTAAGTACATGAAATACAACTTGTTCAATATTCCATGTTTACTTTTAATGAAGATTGAGGGTTTTTGGTTTGAAAATAAGTTTTAAGCTGAGCTTGGGTGGGGAGCGAAGGGGGACTCTTCTAGCGAAAAGATGACGGTAGTTTTGCTAGCATTAATCTGTATTCTCCATCTATTGAACCATTTGTTGATTTTGAACGTCTGTTTTTAGAGTCCTAATTGGGCGGCAAACGATTGGCCATAATTTTTTGAGATGAAACATGTATCATCGGCATACTGAGCTATTAGAATCGGTGGCGTATATATGTTTTTATTTTAGAGGGGGCCCAAAACCAAGATCAGCTCCTCCTCCCCCTTTCCCCTTTTTGCAATTTCCATTTTTCTTGGGGGGGGGGGGGAGCAACAATGCCATGATCTTTTCATTCTTTTCAAGGTGGGGCAAGGACTTCACACTGTCACCCAGTGGCGCAACCAAAAAAAAAAGGAGTGCACTATTAAAAAACTCTTGCTTGGGGGCGGGGGGGGGGAATTAGTCCAAAATATTGTAGTGCAAAGAACGCAGGTTTAGACAGATTCTGGTAATGCTACAGTGAGGGAAAATTCGGGGGCTTTCTGCGAAAATTTTTAGAAATTAAAATTTTAAAAATGCTATTATGAACTATTTGTTGACACTAGGGTAATGAAAGGAACGAGACTTCTTTAAATTGCTTGCCCAATTCAATTCTTTAAAAAAAAAAAAAAAAGAGAGAAAGAGAAATCCATCACCCCTCTGTTTAATTTTTCGAAATTGAAGTTTAATAAACGCAGTTTCGGACTAACTTTGATGATGTTATGCATAGTGCGGTTTTGGTTTTCGGCCCAAAAACAAATTTGAAATTGAAGTCTTAAAAAATTAAGTCGAAGTTTTTAAGAGATATTCAGTGATACTAGGTGGTGGGATTTAAACCCTCTCCACTTTTCAAAATTGTAGGTTTTTCATTTTCAGATTTCATACGAGAGCAGTCGGAGCGTCGTCCAAATTTTTTTCATAATTGAAGTTGTGAAAAACGTGATTGCGGACCATATTTGGAAACGTTAGCGGTTTTGATAACGTTAACATGATTACCTAATGAATAGTCAGCAACTTTTGAAATTTTTTATTTTAATGTTCTTTTCAAAAGCAATTCTGATTTTTCCACAACATTAGGTAATTTTTGAAAAGGAAGAGAGAATCCTCTCCTGAAAGATAAAACTCAATTTCAGGTTATCTTTGGAGATTTTTCGAAGTAATTAGAGGTTAGGGATTTTCCTCCAAAGTTTTTCAAAATTAAAATCCTATAAACTACTACCTATTGTAACTCACTAGGTTTGGTTTCAAAGATTAATTTCGTGTTAGTCAAATTAGTGTTTAGCTCAGGGTTAACCCACCGGATCCTGAGCTAAACACTAATTTGACTAACACGAAAGGTGGGTTGTCAGTTAGGTTAGCTAGTAGTTTATAGGAGGCACAGACTTCAAATGGTGAATAAAAATTAAGAGATTGTATATACTTAGTTAGGCATTAAAATACTTTGTCGCATAATATTTAAAATCAGTGTTTATTTTACAATTGGTTGTTTAGTTTGGGGTAATTCTTGTATTGGAATTGTAAAATAAATTTGATTTATTGGTTTGGGTAGAAAATCGTATGTAAATATGACCAATTACTTTTGCTTTTTTTAAATTATTTAAAAATAAAGGGTCGTTACCTTAGTGAAAGGATGTTGATCCAGGGACCTTCCTCCAGAAATGTTTGGAAATTGATGGTCGAAAAGCGCCTGAATAAATGCATTTTTAGGACATCAATTTCCATTATTACTCCAATCGAACTACTAAAACTTATTTTAAATTTCTTGCAGGGGACGAGAGTTAAGGAGAGAAAAATTTTGAAGACCGTTCTTTTCAGACTGACTAGGGAAAAAGAGGGGGGGGGGGGTGGAAAGAAAGAGAGGGGAACTTAAGTTGCAAAGCAATAAACTGCATCTGTGAAATATTTTTAATTTAAAGATTTCTTTTTGAAAGAATCGAATTTTCTCCCCAACATTATTTGCTTTTCTTTTTGTTAAAATAACTTCGCTTTCCCAAGACGCGTTCTTTTCTTGAGTAAGGGTTTCGGAACCCCTGACTCCTTCTGAACACCACGCCATCGCCTGGTGCCTTCTAACGCAGCATTCCCAAACTTTAACGATTTGCAGCACCTTTTGAAGAATTAGAATTTTCTCACGGCATCCTACTCTAGTTTTATGTACATATTATTATTACTATGGACACTTTGCCACGCCTCTCACCTCCTCCTGCGGCACCCAGTGATCTGGGCAGTCATTCCAAGCTCGTCAGCTTGCGAGATCGAGATTCTCGCTCACGTGATCGGTTGTGACGTAGGCATGTCACAAAGTAGCATTCTAATCTACTCGAACCTAGCCGCAAGATAAGTTCAGATTAAAACTTATTTTCAAACCAAAAACCCTCAATCTTCATTAAAAGTAAACATGGAATATCGAACAAGTTGTATTTCATGTACTTAAGTTGATCATCAAAAACCTCTTTTAAAACCATTAGTTCACAAATTGGAACATTTACTATAAGCTCTAAATATAATACAGCTAAGCCTACGCGAACCTCAAAATGCATTATTTAAGTCGATATTACCATGGGTATGCAAAAATTTTATAGTCTACATTATTTGCATTTGTTATAAAGGGTGTCCCAAAATTAACGCAAGATTTGAATTTGCCGCCATTTTTGCAATAAATTGTGGGCAATCTTGAAAAAAAGAACAATTTGGCAGCTGAGGGTCTAGGGTTATTACAAATGGAGCGTTTTCGATTCTGTAATGCGTTTTCATTATCGAACAATTGTTTGAAAAATAATGAAAGTTTGGGCGGGTCAAGCAGTTTACTTTGGCGCTAGATATCGCAATTAGGTAATGTGCAGGTGGTTGTGGGATTGCTGACATAGACGTTTGACTTCAAATAACCCCATAGGGAGAAATCTAATGATGTAAAATCACACGATCTAGGGTATAATTCATATCACCGAAACGAGAGAGTACACAAACAAGAAATTCCTCATGCAGTGATTGAATTGTTTCTCTGGCTGTATAATAGCATAACACTCCATTCTTACTAACCCTAAACTCCCAGCTGTCAAATTGTTCTTTTTCCATGGCTGCCAACAATTCACAGCAAAAATTGTAGCAAATTCAAATCTTGCGTTAATTTTGGGACACCCTTTATTTTAAATGTGAAAACCAAAAGTAATCATGAGCAGCATTAACTGCATCAAAATAATACAAAACTAAGAATTGTAACTTCGTACTTAGCGCTGCGCCCCGGTAAGTAAATAAACATGGCCGACCGTGATTTACAGTAGAAGACCGTTATAACACACACCTTGGGACCAGAGCTTTTGCGTTATACAGGTTTTTGCGTTATATAGATCATTTCACAAATTTTGAAACTAGCGACGTACCAAGTAGCACTTTGGCCGAGTACCGAGTACTCGGCCTTTCACTACTCGGCCGAGTACTCGGCATTTCACTACTCGGCCGAGTACTCGGCATTTCACTACTCGGCCGAGTTAACAAGTACCAATTATGTTTTAAGAAGAACCACTGACACACACGTGATCAATTTTGAACTTATTGGAATAGTAGTATAGACCTCTTTGTCCATATAAAAGTTTTTAAAACTAAATTCCTGCTGAATTTCGCATTATTTAAAAAAATTTTGTTTACGTCAAAAATTTTACAAAAAAATTATTTTTAAAATTAAAAATAAATAAATAAAAGGTATGATTGATCAAGTTGGAATTAAGACAAACTATACCAATCTATTTTAGTTCTAGTCCGCCAAACATAAATAATTTTTAAAAGCAAATGTGCAGGAACACTGCACACATGTGTTTCTGCATTAGAAGGAACGTCTTTATCGATGCATAAAATGTGAGCTAACAAATGTTAAGACATTCGACAAAAAAATCCTACTTTTGTCGGATGCCTTTAAATCTACAAGCTCACATTTTGTGCATTGAAAAAGGAATTTCCTGTAACGCCAAAACACGTGTCTGCAATGTTCCTGCACTATGCTTTTAATGTTGTTTTATTTCCCTTTTTTTTAAGCAAAGGAATTTTTATATTTCTTATAACTAATTTTTGTTTGTAGAAAAAATCTATTTTTTATGCAAAAATTTCATATTTTCTATACTCACCTTTTTTGCACAATTTTTAATAAATAAGTTTTATTAACTTTGGGGACATTAAAATAAAGATTTATTCCATTAAAGCATTAAAAACTTCATTATTCTCAAAATTTAAAACTGACTTGTAAAATGATTGCAGAATATTTAATATGCTTGCACTTTTTTATAAATTTTAATATCTGTCTTGGACAATATTCAATTTTTTGCAACTACTCGGTATTGGCCGAGTATCTGATCAAAATTTGGCCGGTTGACAGTCGCCTAGAGCGTTGTTCATTTTGAACCCTCCGCCCTCTTTAGAGGTCTTTAACCACCTCGAAACTTATGAATAGGACAGAGAAGAGTTCCCGTAAGCCTCACCATGGGCGCCCATATAGGGTGCTGTTTAATAGGTAAATTTTTATCGACTGGTAAAATTAGTAAAATTTTGTTTTTTCAATTAATGTTTGAAAAGTTTTTTGTATATCGAACTCAATTTCAATAAATTTTGTATCAGCATTTCATATAGACTTTGTCATAACTGTGTTACATTTTATTGATTTGAATTTGTATTGGTTGAAATGTTCCACCCTTAGAATTCGTTGCAGTTGGATAAAATTGACATGACATGCATGTTAAATGAAAAAAAAATTGCAAGATAGATATTTTTTACTAGGATTATTTTACCATTAACCAGTGAAATGAAATTCCAATAACTTTTTGCTGATTAATAGTTAAATTTTTTTTTACTGGTTAAATTAGTAAAATTTTGTTTTTCCAATTTATGTTTGAGGAGTTTCGTGTGTATCAAACTCAATTTCAACTCATTTTTTCAGCATTTTATATACACTTTGTCGTAACTCGGTTACATTTTATTGGTTTGAATTTGAATTGTACTAACATGCACGCTATGAAAATTTTTTGATGAATGAAAAATTTAATGAAAGACAACTTTAATTGTGTTATTGTATTAGGATGTTCAATTGAAACCTGGTCAGTGTGTCCAACTTTGCATTAGACGTTTATGGCTCCATGTAGCTGTGTGTGTTTTGACCCCATGTATAGGTAGAGAGACTGATGCAAGTACAAAGTTTGACTTTACATAGCTGACTATGTCTACATGTACGGACTAGAGGAAGGTTGTCATTTCAACTTATCGTTCACAACAGAACAGGCAAGTTCACAAGAAAATTCAACTCAAACACGGTCAGTGCTGTCTAACTTTGCATTAGATTAAGGGGCAAC